>NW_004524639.1:10059060-10063454 GCF_000260255.1 Octodon degus
TGTGTTCATTCATGTAGTTGTGGTCATTTTGATCCCTCTTTAGGATACATTTTAGTATCCTAAAAGGATACTATGTAGTATGTATACTAGTATATATGTAGTATACATACTACATTGTCTATGTAGGGTTGGCTTTGTCATCATGAAATTCTGCAGTTCTTTGTTGTGGAAGTATTTCACCTCTCCGTTAAACTTGAAAGAGAGTTTTGCAGGATATATCAGTCTGGGTTGGAAATTGCCTTCTTTTAAGACTTAAAGTACTTTTCTCCATGCTCTTCTTAATTTACTGCTTTGTGAAGAGAAATCTGTTGTTATTCTGATGGGTTTTCCTTTAAATGTGTTCTTTTTTTTTCTCTAGTGGCTTTTAGTATATTGTTGTGCTGGATTTCTGGGATCTTGACTATTATATGTTTGGGTGTGTTTTTAATTGGGTAATGTTTTTTGGAGTTCTATCTGCTTCGGTTACCTGAATGTCAGTTTGTTGCCCCATATTTGGGAAGTTCTATGCTATTACTTCTGCCCATATTATTTTTATATCATTTGTAATGAATCCTTTCTCATTGATGCCTATTAGTCTCACGTTGTTCATCTTTGCATTGTCTTGCAGAAGTTGAATTATTTTTTCTTGCATCTTAATTGCTTTTAAGAGATCTTTTCTTACCTTTTCACTAGCTGCATTGGTATCTTCAAGGTCTGAATGTCTATTTGTGTGTGTGTTCCAATAAAACTTTATTGACAAACAGGTCATAGGTTGAATACTGGCCCACAGACCAAAGTTTGCAGACACTTGTTCTAGATTGAGACAGAAATACGTACTAAAAAAGACATTATATGGTCCAAGAATGCTGTGTATCTTTCCTTCAGAGTGCTGATCACATTTTACAGGTATACATTCATCAACCCACTTAACAATCTACCCTGAACATCACATAAGTACCACTTGTTTAAGTACTGAGTATCCCTCTTGATCATGTGACATTTCAACTAGTCGATTCTTGTTTAAATCAATTTGATAAAATTGTTCTTCTATATCCTGTTACATTGTTTTATAAAATTAACAAAAATATGCAATTTTGACCCTTGTGTATTTAAATAATTGGACTAATAATTAGATTAACTTTGAGGTTATCAATACATCAAAAGTTATTGAGGGGCCGGGGAGATGGCTCAGTGGAATAAGTGCTTCCCTGGCAAGCACGAGGGCCTGAGTTCAATCCCCGGTTCTGCCAAAAAACAAAACAAAAAAAAAGTTATTGAAAGCCATGGGCCCACAGGACATTGTATAGGAGTTGGGCACAAATAGGAATCATGAGAGAGCCAAAGACAAGTCCAAGAATGCTTTGATAGCTTAGTTCAGCAGGAGGAGGAGAAACCAAGGACAAAGACTGCAAAGTTGGCAGTTGATGAGGTAAACTAAAACACAGAGTGACCAAAAATATAGGTAACATGTCTAGGCCATGCTGCTACATCACACCAACTGTCATGCTCAGTTAAATGGTAGTACTTTTGCCCTGATCAGCTCTTCCACTCCTATACAATGACTTCTCACCTGCCACTCTTTCCTTGACCTCCTTACTTATCAATTTTGCTTACACTACTGGATCTTTCTCTTAGGTGGAAACAAGAGCTCCTATTGTCCTGAACTTTCCCTTGATGCCACTCTTCTTCTAGTTATGGCTATGTGGCTTTCATCCCCTTCACAATAAACTTTCCCAGACAATGATGTACACTTTTCTCCATTTCTCCTCCAATTCTTTCTTGAAGCCATTACGGCAAGACCTTCAGAGCCCAAAATTATATTTGCCCAGGCTACATTGCTTCCCTTGATGTCAAACCTAGTGACTGTTCCTTGGTCCCCATTATACATCAACATCTGGTATAGTCAGTAGATTCATTCATCATCAACATTTTCTTCACTTGGCTCACTACAATCTGTGTTTTAATTTACCTCATCAACTGAAAGTCTATTTTCACTTTCATTCAAATGGTTTTGCTAGGGGTCAGCGGCCGGATGATGTCTCAGTGGAATAAGCAATTCTCTGGCAAGCACAAAGGCCTGAGTGAATCCCTGGTTCCGCCAAAAAAAAAAAAAGTTTTGCCAGCTTGTGTGATTTTAATTTCCTGTATAGCACTTTGAATCTGCTTCGTGCATTCTATTTCTTTCCTATATTGTTCATTCAAGAATTCCATCATTTTTATATTCTCCTTTACTTTTTACCAGGAGTTCTATATGTAGATCTTCAGAAGAACTTCGTACTTCTTTCATTATAGTTATTTCTGTTTTACTTCAGAAATTATTTCTGATCTGATTTCCTCTCTCCCTTTGTGCAGTTGTTTCTTTACTTCAGATGCTATTATTTCAGAGATTTCAGGTATGTGTTTTCCAATTTCTTCTATGCTATAGTCCCCTGAATTTGTTCTGGGTGGGCTCAGGGCCTGAGAATGCATTTTGTTCTTTCTCTTTGTCATCTTGTACAGCTTTATATTCTGACCTTTGGTGTAGAGCTTTGGTGCAGTAATTTCCTTAGTACCTACCAAAATTCTTACTCAAGAGAGATTATGTTGTTAAGGCAGTTACTGTTTTCTATTTATAGAATTACAGTTAAGAACACTAATAGGGCTGGAGAGATGGCTCAGTGGTCTAAAGCACCTACTTGGAACTAGCTTGGCAAAGCATCAGGGACCGCGGTTCAATCCCCCAGCACCACATGCCAGCCAGCCCCGCCCCCTGGTGGGCTGAGCTGGCCACACACACACACCACTCTCTCTCTCTCTCTCTCTCTCTCTCTCTCTCTCTCTCTCAAATAAATAAAAAAATTAAAAAAAAAGAACACTAATAATGTGTAGTGATATTAAACACCAGGTCTGGATCTACCAAGTTCAAACTCTTCCAGGTGGGAGTGGTTTGGGTCTGGCTGCTGTGCTCCATTTCTTCCTTCTGCAGCCCCTCGAAATGAATCAGCCACTCTGGCAAGGTGTTCTGCTCCTGGATCAGCTGGGTGAGTCTTGCCTCTAGCCTTTCTGTAGGGAGTTCTGCCAAAGGGTTTCACACTGGGCCTGTCTGATGGAAGAAGTTCCACTCACATGCCAGGCCTGGGTACTGGCTGGAGTGAGGATCTGGGGGGAACTGGGTGGTCCCACACACATTCAGAATGTTTAAATTTTTATGTACAGTGATCCCTTTTAATACCATTGGATAACATCTATGTAATCTCTTTGTAAACTATGAATATATTCAGTAAAAGATACAGAATGACTGTATGAATACTCATGATTAATATGCAGTGTTAAAAGCACCATTATTCTTGTTGCTAGCCAGGACTGTCTGTATATAACTGATGGTTCGTTTTATGATACATGATATAGTCTATCTTGGTGACTGTTCCATTGGTCACTTGGAAAAAATACACATTCTCCCCTTGTTAGGTAGAGTGTTCTATATACATTAGTGTTCTGAGTAATGAATATTTGGCTAAATGACAAACTGCATACATGACATTGGTACCCTAAGGTTATAAATGAAGAGAAAAATGTCTATAATCTAGGGATTTTGTAGCCACAACATTGCCATCTACTGTTCTGACATTCATCTAAAATGTGTAGCAAAACAATTAAGTACTGTACATAATGCTTGATGATATGATGTGCTCTCCTTTAACTTATTAACAAAAATATTATTGTGAATGGTATGTCATGTTACATTAGCAAGATATTGATAAATCTCATGTATACTGTGTCTCTTTATTTCATCAAGAAGCTACTTGAAGTCATTGACATATACCATCTAGAGTCATGTAGGAACATTCGTACAGGTTTATCATAATGACAACCTTTAATACCAGATTTTTAGTACATGTCTTCAGTATAAAATGAATCAGGTTTATATGTCTATTTATATCCTGTTGGTTGAAATTATTTTTCATATTTTTATGTTTTTCAGGGTAAATTTTAAGATGTCAGAGTTGGTTAAAAAAGACAGACAAGGAGAAGCAATGATATTTACCAAGTTTACTAAGCAATGTTTGGACAGTGTTAAGGAAGGTATCTTTCAAGACAGTAATGTAGGGGCCGGGGAGATGGCTCAGTGGAATAAGCGCTTCCCTGGCAAACACAAGGGCCGGAGTTCAATCCCTAGGTACACACACACACACACACACACACACACACACACACAAGACAGTAATGTGAGATCTCCATAAAGAAGGTGGAAAAGCAAGGGACTGCTGAGCATAGAACAAAAAAATGAAGCGGTGCTTAGGTAAGAACAAGAAATTTGATAATTAAAAAAAGGTAATAATGGGACTGGAGAGATAGCTCAGTAGAATAAGTACTTCCCCAGCAAGCACAACGGCCTGACTTCAATTCCCGGTTCTGCCAAAAAAAAAAAACAAAAA
>NW_004524639.1:10063554-10069916 GCF_000260255.1 Octodon degus
CCTAACCATCTCCATGACCCCTAACCATATCCCTTTACTTTATTTTTATTTTATTGTACTTGCAATAAGAGTAGTAATGTTTGCTTTGGGGAATTGGAAGATCAATATAACATTTTGATCATTTTTAACATCTCTGCTACTTTACCACCACCTTTCTCCTGACTCACTTTTTCAAATATAATTTAACATTATTTTATTCTTTTATCTCCTTCACTGGTTTTGAACATACTCACTTTCCTACTTTTGTAACTAGCCTCATGTAATGACAATATATGAATTATGTTATAAAACTCATTTGAGAGCCAGGAAAGAAATACAGATTACCTTTATTGTTATTCATTTAATGCAAAGCAGAGAAGACATTACTTCATTATCCACTTGTCACCAGGAATCTCATGAGTTTTAACATTAGGTTATATATTTATATGCATAGAAAAAATATCATCATTTGGGTTAGCCACCTGAACTGAGTAATATGGCATACTGTTATTGATCTCACACTTTACTTCCCAAGATGTAATTTGATTGACTGGTTTGTTACCATTCACTGAGAAGGAGGTATGTCAAAAGTGATTATGCACTCCAGTCCACAGCAATGAATTTTTTCTAGGAGAGCAATACATTTTTATCATGTCATGCATTACATCATCCAGAGGAGCTTTCACAGGAAGGATCCCATTGGTTACAACTTCACTAAAATCACAGATTTATTTAATAGCTTTTCAGAAGTTTTGTGGAGATATTTTTACAAAACTTATCATGGAGCTATAGCATAATTTAGTATTTAGTATAACATACTAAAGAATGCATATAAGTTGATTATTTTAAAAACCCTGCAAAATAAATTATTTTCATAAGAAAAGTGAGTCTTTCAAAATTATCAAATAGTCCAGAACCAAATGCAAAGCCAATGATATTAACAGAATACAAAACAAATTCTGCCATTGTTTATTCAATCATTCAATTTTCACTTAACTTCAACAGTCTTCCATTAATCAGACATGTTATGTCAACCACTTCTCTGCTAGGGAAAGGTCTTCATTTGCTTATATAAAAATGAAAGATTGAATTACATTATCAATTATCACTAAAATTTTGCACAGAAAACCCTTTTTATTTAAAATTTTGCATGAGAACATATATATAATGCAATGTAGGAAACAATAGAAATGCTGTTTTTACAGAAAGCCACTGAGCCTCTGGTAATGTTTTTCTTCATTCTTGAGCTTTCCTCCTATATATGCATATGTCTAAATTTCAAATCCATGCCCAAATGCCATGCCTACCATTTGCTTTTCTCTCATCTCATTAGCCATAAATAATCCATACTTCTTTTTAATTTTTATTGAAATGTTTAAATTGTAAGTATTTATGATTGTGACATTTTTGTGCCTTATTTGAAAAAATATCATAATGTCCATGACAGACTGGATATTTCTCGGAATGAGAACTCTTTCAAATTCATCCTTGGGTTCGCCATAACATCTGGTAGAATATCTGATATATTAGGGTCAAATATAAAAATTAACATACAATTTGCATGCTAACTTCAATCAATTTATATTTCAGTTGTGGTCAAAAAGATTCTAGCATGATGCAAGTGTTTGTAAGAAACAGCAAACTGAGAGAGACGGCATGTAGTTGTAACTCAAGAAATCTGGGAGGTGAGGCAGGAAAATTATAGCTTCAAACTCAACCTGGGGGGTCAGGGAGATGGCTCAGTAAAATAAGCCCTTCCCTGGCAAGTGCAAGGGCCTGAGTCCAATCCGAAGTTCCGCTAAAAACAAAAACAAAAACAAAAACAAAAACAAAAACAAAAACAGTGTGGGCAGTTTTGCTGCCATCCTGATTTCCATTCCCAAAATAAAAAAGAGAAATGCAGCAGACATTAATAGAATAAACTTATCAAGGTTAAAATGACCTCAGTCAGGAATAATGAAAACATTGACAATATGAACTTTGGTAGGAGAAGTGTGACTAATACTTTCACTGGAATTATTGTAAAAAATAACTTTCTTCAGTCACTAGAAAATTTTAGAATAACTCAAATTGAAGGACATTCTACAGAATAATTTTTGTGGTCTTTAGGGTGAATGGTCAAAAAGATTCTGGGTTCAATATTTAATGCCAAAAAGAAAAGGAGAAAAAAAGAAAGAAAGAAACAAAGAAAGAAAAAAGAAGGAAAGAGAGAGAGAATACAATCCATCCCAAAGTGTTCTTAATGAAAAAGGAAGTTTATGAGTTCATACAGGTGAATAGTTCTATTCCCTGAGGATATGTCTACTTTTACGTGGTGCAGTACTATTAGGGCTCTTCAACAGATGCTTTTGAATTATTGATCTGACCTACTCTATGAGTCACTCATACTTTCAGCCAAGTTCACCTTATGCTATTGTCACAAAAGTTACCGCTTTAAACTATCGCAACCATCATACTGATGGATCTCCAGCAATACCATCTTCTGTTTTATTTGTTACATTAGCTTAAACATACAATCCTGAGCTAATTATCTTGGCCAAGGGACATGGTAACTGATTAAATCCATTAAATGCTAATCTGTGGATCATATCAATTAATTTTAGGCCTGCAGCTAGAGAAAAAGGAAGTTCGTATGTTGGGATTCTCAGGGAAAGGGAAGCAGAGGATTTTGCAATCTCTCAGTTTAAAGTTCTAACAATCATTAAATAACGATTTTTAAGCTAGAGCAAAAGTGAAACTAGAGATTCATTTAAAAGTGGTAGCTCATTTGTATCGGTCTTACTTGTAAATAATTTTATATTCATAATAATAGAAAATAGTACAGATTATCTGTTACTCATCATATGACTTGTATCACCTTAAAGACCACAAAACTTATTCTGTAGAATGTCCCTCAATTTGAGTTATTCTAAAATTTTCTAGTGATTGAAGAAAGGTTTATTTTTCACAATAATTCCAATGATAGTGTGACTCACCTTCTCCTATCAAAGCTTATATTGTCAGTGTTTTCATTATTCCTGACTGAGGTCATTTTAACCTTGATAAGTTGATTCCATTAATGTCTGTTGCATTTCTCTCAAGTATGTGTTTCATATTTTTTCTTTATGAGTATCTTGGGGGAAAAAACTAGACTACACAAACCCTATTTCTCCTCAAAGTTTCATTCACTAAATTAGTATCCATTGGTGAATATTTTTTACTCTTTATTACCATGGTGTTTCTGTAATTTTAGTTCTCTACTGGTTTTTTTATCCTGCTATTTAAAGTCTATTATGTGAAGCAGCTTTCTTCATCAACCTTTATATTTATTTATCATTTAATAATTAGTTAGTATGGACTCCTGTAAATTCAGCGAGTTAAAATCTAATGTTACAAATATTTTGATCATCCTTTTTTTAGCTTTGTATAGTAGGACTTTCATATTGACATCTGCATCTTGTTTTTGTTTTAGTATGCACTTTTTAAATTTTTTAAATTAAAATATTTAGTTTGAGAAAAAAATGGGTTCACATCTAATTATAAGAAATAATTCATAGAAGCGGCATATTCTTTTGACACAGTTAACCTCAAAGGAAATACATTAGAAAACTACTGAACAATTTTATAATCATCATGCTAGTGAGCTTTCCCATATTTGAACACAATATTCAAAACCCACAATTTAAAGTAGGAGAGATTTCATTTGGTCTAGGCTATAAGGAAAATCACGACTAGTGCATGATCAAATGACTCCAAAGTAAAAATATCTTGCTGTAAAGGAGTGATGAAACAAATATGCTGAATTCATGATCACCCAAAAGCAGAAAAGAGGACAGTGCCAGAGAGGAAAGGTACATGAACCAGATGTGGTACCCAACATTACACTTGAATTAATAACCCAGACCCACATAAAAAGGGGGTTGTTAATATTCTAGTTATTTCTTAAGCCAATGAATTGGACACAATTATGACTAATTTTCAAAATCAGGATACTGATATATCCTGATAGATTCCATTAATCTTCTTCAGATTTCCTAAAACTTGTCTTTGTGTCAATGATTGTCTACACATGGTATATCTGTGTGTTTAATTATGTAACATTTTATCATATGCGTAGTATTGTATTTTGCAACTCTGGATGGAATCACATCATCACAAGTATGCCTACTAATGACTTCTTATAATTTCTGCCCCTAGATATCCAGTCTGTATCACCATTCTATTACTGCTCGTGTTCTCCATTTCTACAAATTTGTCATTTCAAGTATATTATACCAGCAATATCAAATATTTTGAACTTTGTAAGAGTGGCTTATTTTTTTCTTCTTTCTGTATTTAGGACAGGGTCTTCAGGGTCTCACTATTTAGATTGGACTCATAGTGATTTTCCTGTTTTCAGCCTCCCAAGTGCTGGGATTACAGGCATGTGCCACCACACCCAGTCTCAATTGCCCTCTCAGAGTGCCCCAGGGGTGGGGCTGGCACGGATTGGCAGGGATTGAACCGCAGCCACTGTGCTCTACCTAATCAGGCACTTTATTCCCCTGAACTATCAAGCTGGCCCAAGATTGACTTATTTTATTCAGTATACTTTCTTATATACTTTTTCTGGTTGTTGAGTGCATTAGCAATTTATTGCATTTCTTAGTAGTATCTCTTAAAAGATTCAATTCTTAGTAAGTCCATATTAGTCAATTTAGCCAAAATTAACTTCATGGTACCACTACCATTATCCTATAATGTGCATTGTCACATATACCCCTTATATTTCCTTTTGTTTAAATTAGCAAATTCATGTAGTTCTTATATGTACATACACCTCCTCTGGATTCACCCTTCAGGGACCTGGAGGGACTTGAATGTAGTATAGATCTATAACCAAATAAAGATACTAAGTGTTGGTTATGAGGGGTATTATCATTGTTGCACCCAATAGATAGGTGAAGGGAATTCATTACAATTTCTTCAGGCAATGCAAGGTTAAAAGCTTCACAGTGAGCTTAAAGACTATTTACACTTAGAAGTTGAACGTCTCTTCAAGTGAGCTGAGCTCAGAGAAGGTTGTACCATTGGAACAAAAAAAGACCTGTCAGAATTTAGAAGCTCAGTGTCCCCTGGCTAATTTGGTTATTCCTACATTTCCACATTCCAAATTTCTAGAAACTTTCAAGTCAATATCTATACTTCAGCAAAAGAAATCCTGTGACATGGTGAGATAAACTTACATTGCCATCTAGCCAGTCATGTGATGAGATTCTTGCTTTGATTTTCAGAAATAAGTCCATGGTTACAGAAGATAAGGGTCAATTTCAAAGAACACATAAAAACTTTCAAGTTAATTATCCACATCGTGAGCTGCGAATTTGAAACCTTTGATGCGTCTTTTAATTTTGTCTCCTCAGTGATATTAAGAATATCTAATCAATATCATTATGTTCATTATTTTGACTAAAAAGTCATATACACACTATCTATCTCCTCGACTCTTAAGTAATGTAGTGGAAGTAGTGAATTGTGATTTTTGCATATCTCCATTAGTAGCTCATGGCTTAGGCAACCAGTGATTGCTTTCCTATTAGAAATAGAATTACTGACATATTTAAATATAGTAAGTTCTGAATATCATTTCCAGAAACCCCTAAATTGTCAAAAATCTTTTGCACTTAAACCCAGTCTTACAACCAAGTATATATTAGCTGGAGTTCTCCTAGGTAAAAGAATGAGAAATATGGATGGATGGATGGATGGATGGATGGATGGATGGATGGATGGATGTTGTGTGTTTGTGTGTATATGTCTGTGTTTCTGTATGTCTGTGTACAGGGGCAGAGAAGGAATTACATGTAAGTAGGATTGTAGATGTTAATGGACATCAATATCTGTGTGCCTCTAGAAGGAGATGCAGGCAAGCTAATTGTATAATTGTAGTCTGAGTCTTTCAGTTCAAGTCTATAAGGCATCCAGTTAGGAAAAATTTCCTCTTACCCATAGGAGAGTCAGCTTTATTAATAGTTCTACTCATACTTTCAACTGGCTAAGTGGAACTCACTTTTCTGCTGTTTGAAGAGGCAATTCACTTTACTCACTTTACTAATTAAAATGTTAATCTTGTCTAGAACCACCATCACAGATGCCTAAAATGATTTTTTGAATTAATTTCTGTGCACAGAATGTTATAGTCAAGTTGATATAAAAATTAACCACTACTCATGGCATAAATATATTATAGGTTATTCAACTGATTGTATATTGAAGACATTTAGCACACTTCTCGATTTTGACTATTAAGGTAAAAAACTTAGGAATATATAGGAATATATGAGCATTAATTTTTATCTTTCAGGGCTGGTGAGATGGCTCAGTGGTCTAAAGCACCTACTTAGAACAAGCTTAGCAAAGCACAG
>NW_004524639.1:10077689-10082160 GCF_000260255.1 Octodon degus
AAAAAAAAAAAAAAAAATCTAATAAAAGAAAATGAGAATCAATAACAAAAATTTAAGATTTCTTGGAAGCATGTGTTAACATTCAATCATATGTCCCATCTTGTATAACTATATCTGTTAATCTGAGCAACAGATTTGATGATAAAAATAGATAATATATCAATCACTGTTAATTGGCTATTAATGTATCGAAAATCTGTAAGGTATGTATTGTTACATGTTATCCTGTTTTTGTGTTTGCTTTTGATTTTCTTGCTCTTGATTTTACTTTTCAAAATAAAAGAAAGTTATAATAAAAACTAAATTTTAGTAAAAAGCAACATTTTATAATTTAAAAAAGAACAAGAAATTTGAGTCATATGATTGTGATGTCCCTTTTCAATAAGAGCAACCAAATAGCAGTGTAGGCTTGAAATCTTTTATAGATATCTGATTTGTCCTGTACATTATTAGCAAATATTTGGTATTTCACAAGAGTTCAAGTTTTTAACTATAAATGTGTTTTAGTATACTTCTGTTTGATTGTGGTTCTGTCAGCTTTTGTTTCATATATTTTTAGATTGCTTTAGTCAATTTCCTGTCACTGGGACAAAAATACCTGACATCCACAACTGAATAAAAGTAGAGATTTTAGTTTGGTTTAGAGATTCATTGGATTCATTCCAGGCTATTTGGCTCTAAGGCAAAAATAGCATGGAAGAAGAAATGTGTTGATGGCATCATGGTACTCAGGAAATAGAGAAAAAGTGAAGAGTAGTGACAAGAACACACACTTCCAGAAATACCCTCAAAGACCTGTCCCTGTAACCATACCATACCTTTCAAAATGTAAGATGTCAGGAAATATTTTATAAATAAAACTTAACATTCTACCCCTGAATTCCAAAAGGCCTAGGCTCAGCTCATCACTCAAAAATGCATTTAGTTTATCTCTAGGAGTTTTTAACCTGTTAAACATGCCAGCATTGCTTAAAGGAACATAATATATTATTGTCATGATGACTCATAAACATGGTTGTGTGAAAACCACTTTTATTCTTTAGAATATTTTATTGATGAATTATTAATTTTGCTTTTATAATTTTTATTATACTAAACAAACAGTACTTAAAAACACAAAATAAAGCATCGCCTTTTTATAATTTATTGAGTGTTTATCTAAAAACATCAAACTTGTCAACATTTATTGATTTGGTCTGCAAAGTCTAAAAGAGAACAGTTTTGTATTTGTATATACAGAATAGTTAGGATAGATATACAACTACTTTTACTTAATTCAATGAGAAGAAAGACTTGTGGTAATAGTGTTTTGACAGGATATCCTGTCTGCCTCTTGTACTACGGATAACCACTAAGAAGATAACAATGTACAATGTATTAATTATTAAAAATGTCCTGTTAATCAGCTTTGAAACTGTCTCATTGATATTTGTTTCTCAATGAAATAAAATAAATACAAAATAAAGGAGAACAGTACAAATAAATTCCCAAGAGAATTACAATGAAAATACCAAAAAAAAAACTAAAAAAAATTTATGTCAGTTTTCATAGAAGTCAATCTTCACACAAGACAATAGCACATACCATACACATGTATCACTTACAGTAAAGTATGTGTTTTACTTTCTGGGCCATTTTGTAGGACATACTTGACATCTCACTAGTCTTTCTGTTTCATCAGAGGGTTCTTAATATATTATGAATTTTATAGACAAGAAGACAAAAATCTCAAGAAAAAATTAAATTCTTTACATGTATTGCATGTTTAGATTAAACAACATTTTCATATAAGATGTGTACTTATCTAAGAGATATCATTAGAAATAAATGTAAGCTACAATACAAACATAAAAGTCTGTCCGAAAAATCATTGCTTCAGCTTTTGCATCCAAGACAGTCTTCACACATGATATTCACATGCTCCATGAACCTGTGTCAGCTTCAGCTTTCATGTGGAGGTCATTCTTGTCACCTGTGTTCTCTTCCTGCTTTGTCAGGAACTTCCTTCTATGTTTTACAATGTGTACTTAGCAGAAAAATAAAATGTCAATAAAGTAAAATGTATATATACATGTACATAATGATTGTTTAAAATAGACATTTTCACATTACCTTTTTACTTATTTATAAAACCTAAGAGATAACATCAGAAATAAAAACCTGTGTGAACTACAATAAAAATACAAAGAAACTATACTACAGAGAGAATCTTTGCTTGATCTGTTGCACTCATGGTAGTCTTCACCCAATAAAATGTTGCTTATTTCATACACAGTTATCCCATACACTGATAGCATGCATGTTTTAATTTCCTGTCCTTTCCTGTAGTGTACAGTTGACACCGTTTTGGCTTTACTGTTGTCATAGTAAGTCTGTAAGATGCTGCATCTGCCTGTAACATCAACAGTTTGCTCCACAACATTTTTTTTTACATACTTCACCGGACAGAAATATTTTGATTTTTCTCTGCTGCAAAAGGTCTATTATGTTCTCCAGTTCCAATCTTCTCAGAAAATTCTCCATGGTATTTTGCACCTGCTAATTTATTTTTTAAATTTTTTATTCACTGTAATGATAAAACAATAAAATAGCAATAAAACAGTTTCAAAACAGTTTAGCAGGACAGTTACATTAATTAATACATTATATATTGTTGTCTTCATAGTAATCATTCAGAGGCAAGTAATCATTCAGACATGATATTGTGTCTAAACAATATTAATACAAACATTTCTTCTCATTGAACTAAGAGAAACTATTTGTATATTTATCCTAAGTATCTTGTATATACATATATTTTTTTTCACTACAAAACAATCCTTTATTTACATCCTCCCACTTTTGTTTTGTTTTGTTATATACTACCAAACTATCACACATATTTAGGATTGAGTAAAACTCAACCATTGGCCAATTCTTTGTGTTTTGAGTGGCATCATATTGCTGTATAACTCATCAAGAGCATTTACTCCACTATTAGCTTTGTAGAAAGTTTCCATTACAGGCTTCCATTTTTGAAGGTGTCCCTACCAGTATTTCCTTCAAGATAAAATATTGACATCAGCAGTACCAGTTTATGTCTCCTTTACACATACTAAGCTATGTCATATTTTTTGAAATCCATAGATATTACTATGCAAATTTATGTTTTAAAATTGCAACATTTAATTTGGATTTTTTGCTTTATTTTGGTGTACAGTTCCTGTGCTGCACATTTTGTGCTTTGCTAGCAAATGTAACATCAATTGGAAACCATTAAGCCAAGTAATGAATGTCACATTCTCATTGGTTTGGAAGATGGGAATGAGTATGTTCACAACATCATTTGGTTTATTACTATATGAATAAGGACCTGATGACTGAGTTCTAGGATAAATGTCTAAACTGAGAGCAAAATAAATGTTCGCATGTATAAGGACATAAATTTGAATGTCTTATTTTGAACCACCGCTTTTCGTTGTTTCTTTTACATTTGTGTAATCATCATGAAAAAAAAAAAACTGTTTTAAGTATATTAGACCTTTGAATGCTTTTATTTCAGATAGTGAAGTATTATAATAAATGTTTCTGAATATGGCTACTAGTGCATATATAACATTTTACTTGCACTTTAGCCTTTGCATATTACACAGCATCTTGTAGCATTTATTTTTTATGTATTTAGTACAGGGTCTACATGATCTCACTACACAACTCAGACCCCTGTAGTGATCCTCCTCTTTTCAGCCTCCCAAATGCTAGCATTACAAGTGAGCACCATCACGTCCAGTTCCAATCACTATCTCAGTGTACCCCAGGGGTAGAGCCAGCACAGCATGCTGGGGATTGAACTCTGGTCCCTGTATCTGTCCAAGCAAGCATTTGTTCTTCTATATTTTCTAGTAGAAGTAGCCCAATTCAATACAAAGGTAAGTGAAAAGACAGAATTGCAACTTTAGGAACTGTTCAAAACTGAATCATCAGATTCCTAACACAGGGTTGATAAAAATGATCCATTATGTCAAAATATGTGTGTTCATAACAGGATTATTGTGTAGGTACATGGTGATAGTGGTGGTGACGGACATTGGGCCTGTTATCTAGAGTTCCTGTGGCAGTGAAATGGAGCAAGAATTGAAAGATACAGACTCAGGGAAAGCAGACATCCTTCATTTAGATGATGAAGAACACAGCAATGTGAGTACTTATTTGACTAGTGGAAATTTTGCAAAATAGAATGATTCAATATTACAACTAGATTTGAAAATATAGCGAGGTTCTTGGCAGGGGTGACAATTATTGGACGAAATGCCACCATTGCCATTCAGTGTTGGAAATTGTAGCAAATGAAATGCTGGGTCCGGCCAGATAGCTCAGTGGATTAAAAAGCTTGCTTTAACTAGGAAGAATGTATGCAATGTGTTAATTATTGAAACTGTCCTACCAATTTGGTTTGAAACTGTCTCATTGCTATTTGTTTCTCAATAAAATT
>NW_004524639.1:10082260-10082943 GCF_000260255.1 Octodon degus
CTATTCTAGCTATACAAAACTTCAATATGTTACATAATTAAAATGTAATGGTAATTTCAACAAATATAAAAACTTATTTAATAAAATTTAATATCGATTTCTGGAAAAAGCTCTCAGTAATTTATAACGAAAACTATCTCAGTTTGAAAAATATGAAAGTTGACATTTCTGCCTTACTTTTGATCTTTGGGTAAAAATATTCAGAGCTTCATAATTTAGTATGGTTACTGTACTTTAATTAATATTGGGGAATTAAATGTATGAGTATTTAATTGAGAGGTACGAGGTTCTAACTGAGCTGCCCAGCCTTTTTGTGTATAGATGACAATCTTTTATTTAAGATTCCTCTTTATTTTAGTATAAATAACCACTACAAACTGTTTTCCCTCCAAAAATTGTTTTAGTTGTACCATAAATATTTTGTTTGGTTTCATATATTCTTTAATTGATAAGATTGCAATTATTTCAGCCAGGTATTGTGATACACAGCTCTAATCTCAACTATTTGGGAGGCAGAGGTAGGAGAATTACAAGTTTAACCTGGGCAACTAAGTCAGACCCTGTCACAAAGCATAAACTGAAATGAGCTGAGGAAGTCACTCAGAGGTAGAACACTTGCCTAACATATACAAGGTCCTGAGCTACATATGTATTACCATAAGCAAAATTATCAATTGATTTTC
>NW_004524639.1:10092398-10098232 GCF_000260255.1 Octodon degus
ATGCAATGTGTTAATTATTGAAACTGTCCTACCAATTTGGTTTGAAACTGTCTCATTGCTATTTGTTTCTCAATAAAATTATGAAAAAAAAGAAATAAGCACTGTATTTGGAAATGGACTATATAGGGCATCTCTTCTGACAAAAAAGAATGTTTGGCTTTTGGCAATGTCTAAAAACTTTGTGGGAGGCTACAGTTGAGAGAAGTAGACTGATTGATTTGGCTTAGAAAAGTCAAAGATTCCTAAAAATCCATGCTATTAAATGAGTAACACTTTGTACATATTGCCAGACTTACAGAGAGAATTGGGGGCAAACATACCAAAAATCTTTGCAAATTTTAAATTTTTCCTAAAAGGAACCATCTGCAAATTTATAGCCAAAGACTGGTGGACGCTGAAGAAATTAATCTGGATGAAAACACTGTTCTTGCATATTTTGGTTCAAAGGAACAGATACTTGTCCATTTTAATAAAATGACAATTTTTGCACAAAATATTTATGGTCTTTTAAATTTTTTTCATTTAATATTATAACTCTGAAATCATTAATAAGATGGAGATATTTTTACATATAGTGGATGGGATGACATTTTTTATCTTAAAAAGTTAAAGAATAACCCATGCTTGCTTTGTAGTACTAGTTTTGTTTTATTTTATTTTATACTTATGTTTCTACATATTGTATCTAGTCTTGTGTATATTGTAAGACAGCTTCATTAATCTTTGTACCATTGCTAAAGATGTCAATTTTATTGTAGTTTAGTTGTAGTGGTTAATTTGGAAGAGCTGGTAGCTTATAACTTGAAAGTCAATGAACTATATCAGGAAGAAATATAGCAATTCTGGAGCTGGCGAGATAGCAAGTGAACTAAAGCACCTGCTTAGGAAAGTGTGAGGACCCCGGTTCAATGCCTGGCATCATATGCTGCCTGAGCCCTGTCCAGAGGGCCTACTGAGTTGGCCAGAGTCCAAGCTTAGTGGCACACACCTGTAGTCCCAGGGCTGATGTGGCTGAAGGTAGGAGGATCACCACAAATTTGAGCTGCATAGTGATACCCCATAACAACCAAATATATTTTTCAAAATACAGCAATTCAAAAAGTAACCTATTGGCTTAAACTGAAAGGCTACAAGTGGGAGTAAGAATTGAAATTATCTCTCAAATTGTGGTGCAATTAAGTCTAGATACTAAAGACTAGAGAGATGGACATGAAACGATTTCATTTGAGCAGTTGACATAGGCTGCTATTAGTAGAAAAATGAGATTTATTAGTCGAAATATCTAAAAGCTTCCATGAAACAAAATAATAAAGTTTCACTAAATATTTGTTTTTAATTCAATGGGGGTTTCCTTTTAGGTGTTTTGGAGTACAGAGCACAGGCACAGAAGAAAGCAAAAGATATGGTGTAATATTGCTTTATAAACTGACAATTTGGGATTTTATTTCATGGACTTTCATTTTATGACAGTTTATGATCATAATAATCATGTAGCTAATGTTCTGTAATTCAATTACTGCACTGTTGTGAACATTAACAATAATGTAGCAGATCTGAACAGCAGTGGGACAAATGGGTAATATTCATTTTTCAGTTAGTTATAGCCTGTTATGTAATTACTTAAGATAAGTTGTCATTTGTATAAAAAAGCTATCTTGGCACTGAATTGCAACAATTAATTTTCTTGCTAATGCATTGCTTTGAAGGTGGTAGGAAGCATTAAAGAAAGTTTATGGAACAACTGAGGATATATACTTTGTCAGCAATCAACATTATTGAAAAATATTAGTTCTTATAAAATTTGAGGGTAAAATAACAACTCTTTGTAATTTTATGTACAATGGAATGCATATATTAATCCTAAAATTTACTCAATATTTACTTGTTGTTGTAGTAAATAAAATTTCCTCAATTCTGACATGTGATTATCATGAAATGTGATTTTCATGGTAAATGGAAGTTATTCTTCGTTTATAATTTATGTAACATTTACTTTGCTACAGTTATGTCCATTTTAAGTGTTTTCACAAGGAATCATTAGCTGATGATCTATTTTTTGCTAAAATTTTAATTTTTAATTAAAAAATTGGGACTCATTAGATTATAAAGATTTTGTCCTAAGAAATAATATGTGATAAATTTATAAAATATTAAAGTATGAATATGTTAAGTATATTATCTAAATATTTCATATTTTAATTATGTGCCTATAATGAAATGTAAGATAAGAGTGTCATTCCATATATATATATTTTTTTTGAATAACTATTTGCAAGAGTAATAATATGGACTTGCATTGAAGCATCAGATTTCACTGGTATTCTGCAAGGTATTTTGTATTTTACTATTAGGGGTATGTGTATGTGTGTGCATGTTTGAGGGTCTGTGTAGATGTCTGTGTGTGTGTGTGTGTGTGTGTGTGTGTGTTCAATTATTCTAAAAGCATAAAAAGTTTTATTCTGCAAAGTGTAAAATAAAGGGTACAAGAATATGTCAGAAGAAATGGTGCCATTTGATATAAGGATTATTTTCAGATAAGACACTTAAAATAGAGTACATGCAAGATCATTCTAATCTCTTAATTCTTAAAAATAGGAGAATAAAATGTTCCATATAGAAACTGTTTTCCTTGGGATAAATCGATACCTCAGTAAGGACCTGTGTTCAATCCCCAGAATTGTATGCCATATCGCTACGCCCACCACTGAAACTGGGCGTGGTGGTGCATACCTATGAACCCAGCGCTGGCGAAGTTGAGACAGGAGAATTACTATGAGTCTGAGCTGCATAGTGAGACCCTGTACCAAATGAATAAATAAATAAATACATATATACATAATAGAAGGGATATATATATATATATATATATATATATATATATATATAATTTAGTACAGGATCTACAGGGTCATCAGGGTCTCACTATATACATTGGACTCACAGTGATCCACCTGTGTTCAGCCTCCCGAGAGCTGGGATAACAGGTGTGTGCCACCACTCCCAGTCTCAATTGCTTTCTAAGCATGCCCCCTGGGGCAGGGCAGGCACTGCAAGGCCAGGGATTCAACCCCTGCAGCAGTGTCTGCCAAAGCAGGCACTTTAATCAGCTGAGCTATTTGGCTGGCACAAGAAGGGTTTAAAAAAAACATAGGTGTCAGCATCTGTAGTTAGTAGGGTGAGAATCCTCCCAATTAACAGCTAGATTCGAAAATCTTCTGAAGATTCTCAGGATCATTGCCTTATCCATCTTGCACATATAACTGCATGGCTTGCCTCTGTCAGGATATATGAGAACTTGTACTGTAGCATCATGTAACTTAGTTGTGTCCCAAATTTTCTGATCAAGGAGATTATGGGGCCAAAGAGGAAAGTGATCAATGATGTAGAGTTCGCCTAAGGAGAGTCACATGGAGAGAAAACATTTTCTCAGGATTTCACACAAAACAAATTGGCCAAGAAATGGCCATGACTCATCTACATGGCTGACACTGACAAAGGATCTACAAACTGAGGTACAGGGGCTGAGGATAAAGCCTGAGGTGATTTGACTGACCTTATCAGATCCAAAAGCTACAGTTCTTTTTACATAAGTCTTGATTTATCTTGGTCTTAACCTTCCAGCCGAAAAGTATAAAAACAAAGTATAAGAAGTAAAGCCATGGTCTTATGTTGAGCTGTAGGGGATTCAGGTCAACAACTTCTGACTTTGCCAGTCAAGTGGAAGACCCAATACTAGTATGGCCTACTGGACTATTTTGAAATATTTTGCTGAGTTCACACACCTATAATACTTAAATGACAGAACTAAACATAAAAGGGAGATAAAGATGAATGTCCATTTTGTATCTGTGTATTCAAAATGGTTAGGATAGATATATAGCTACATTCTCTTAATTCAATAGAGAGATTTGTTCTAATAGTATTTGTAAAAAGGATATCATGTCTGCATCTTGTACAACAAATAGCCACTAGGAAGACAGTATGCAATGGGTTAATTATTGAAACTGTCCTACCAATTTGATTTGAAACTATCTCATTGCTATTTGTTTCTCAATAAAATTATGGGAAAAAAGAATAGAGAAAAAAACTATATTCCTCTACCAGAAAAGAGGAAAGTCATTTCAACACAGTTTGACAGGTAAAGGAGTACTTTACAAATAGACTTTTTCAAAGTTTTCCCTCTGTTATCATCCTCACATAATTTAGTTATTTCTCCACACTTGTCCCTTTTCATTTAGGTTTTGCTATTTTTAGGCCTTCATTTCCTTATGAAGGCTCCTATGCCACTTAAAACTGATATTACATTTGTAGACTTTTCTATTTTAATTTCTCATGTCACTCCTCAGCCAGGACAACCTGAGTAAGTAGGAGTAGTTTCTTCTTCCGTTAAATAGTTTGTAAACTTCCATGAAATGTGGTCAAGAAACAGAAGTGTTCCCAAGAGTAACACAGTTAACACTATATGTAATTGAGAATAAACTGTTTGCAAAACATTACCGAAATAGCTCTGTCTTCTTATCACGAATTATAGAATTATATTTATACTTCCTCGTAACATTCAGAACACAGCACAGTACTGGACACACAACAGATACCCATTAAATTCTTATTGTTTATGTGCTAAGTCTACATTAGAATGCTTATGATATTGTTTAAAAAATCTAGATATAAATAATAGCACTTTGTGAGAGGTATAAGTGAAATTCAGTAAAAGTTATCATTATATTAATAATATTCCTAGTAGAATTTTATAGGAAATAAAATCTTAGTCTTTGTTTTCTCTTGTAATTTGATATTTCCATTTTTTATATTAGGCCATTGATAGTTTGAAAGATCTGTCTCAGGAAAAAATTTGAAGTCTTTACTATAATGATTCCATTAGTGATCTTATATGACCTCTTCTGTTGGTTGGAGTTAATCATAAGTTATTGTTAATATTGCCTTCATTAAATTCAGAAGGGTAGTATTATATAACCCTTTAGTGATGTTTTAATGGGATCTTATGACACCACTTCAGGGAAAGTTACTTAACTTAATATGTAACCATGATTCATTACACATTGAGAAATATAACTTCTCAGCCATTCTGGAGTCCACAGTGTTCTGGAAATAAAAGAGTAATTGAAACACTGATATACTATGCTCTTCATAAATAAAAGTGAATAATTTTAAAATGTAAATCAATATTTATATTTTAAAACAAACCAGAAAAATGTATAGAGTTGAGCGAAAAACTGTTGAGGTAATAGCAGTACAGTTATTAGGTTGACATTTAATAATTAATGCTGCATTATGTTAAAATCCTAACACACCAATATACGAGAGTAAAATTTAAGTACTCTGTGGCTCAATTCTGTAGGATGAAAAGCACGTTAAGATAGTTTACATTAGTAACAAAATGATCTTTCAAAAATCTATATGAAAAAATCTATATGTTCCTCATTCTAATCTGAGAAGCTTCCTGAATCTTGTGTCAATACTCACTATGTTACAAGTATCTGTGTTAATTACATTACTAAATTACACTTTATTTTATATGTTCAAATGTTTTGCTTTCTGTATCTTCTAATGCATGGTCTCAGAGTCAATCACTGTGTATAAAAAGCATCGAGATTAAAGTATGAGAGATGGTGACTGTAGAGTCATTTCTATTATTGAGGATTTTGTACAGGTTTTAAAATATTCATTAAAAATAAAGAAAACCTCATTTATTTGGAATCATGCTTGCAGTTGAGCACACAAAAATTATAAGTTTAGGGGCCAGGGAGATGGCTCAGTGGAATAAGCACTTCCCTGGCAAGTGCAAGGGTCTGAGTTCAATCCCCGGTTCTGAA
>NW_004524639.1:10098332-10101432 GCF_000260255.1 Octodon degus
GTTAAATATTGAGCATGGTTGTAATGGAGTGAGCGAAGTCTGCTGGGAGATGCTGGACTACTTAGTGTTCAGCATCTGTGAAATCAGGTCAACTTGCCTGATAGAAAATCTTTGCAATATTTTGAATATTGAAGTGTTTGAAAGTATCTTTTCTAAGAAAGGTTTGCTTTTTATTGTTGTAGGGATTTATTCATGTCATACTAAACAGTTCATGAGTCCTCTTATGTATGTCATTACCTTCTGGCCAGACCATATTTAAGTGCTAGATTTGATGAAATACATTTAAATTCATTTAGCTTATTTTTTTAAATTTCTCCTATACCCATGTTTTCCTCCCTCCCAAAATGCAAATATGTAAAATAGCATTTATTGAGGTTGTTAGTGCATAGTAGTCAAAAATAAGCATGCTTTCATATGGGTTTTCTCCCAGAAGCCAAAGGAGAGAAAATCAGTTATAAAATGTGGTGTTTGCAGATTGAGGCTCAACACTTCAATCCCTAGTTCAATGTCTCCATGCTGCTTTCTAGGTTTGATAAGTCACACAGCATTATACGAAAGAGAAATAACATTTGTGTGACAGTATTAATAAAATGACTACAGCTATTGCCCTTCAATTACTCATTCCTGGAAGGTATGGAGGATGAATATTAAACTTGTTATTCTCTTGGAATAAGGGACCACACAGTATGAACTTGGGGATTATAGACCTGAAGCAAATGTTGTTGTATGGAAAAATGGAACATTTATTTAAAAACAAAATACTGCCAGAATTAGCTAAATCTGATAAGAAAGCAAATGTCAGTTAAGACATCAGTTCCTGCATACCATGAAATGTATACTATAAGTTAGAATGATATTTGACTAACCTTGTGACCTAGCATACATAGCACCTCAAAGGACAGCATGTTTTAAAATCTTCGTATTTTTCACTTTAGTTATACAGCATCAAATTCAGTAAAAAGAGAGAAAAACGAAAGAGACAAGACCTTCTCATCATTCCTGGCATCACTTGTTACATATCTTGTGGAAAGGGAGAAGGTCTTAGAAGGTAACAAGAAGGATTTTCAAATGGCTAGGAGGTTAAATATTAATGTGAGACAGGCAAGACAGTAGAACTGAATTAAAATACTTTCATCTCTAAAAATGAAAAAAGTTTTGAAACTTAATAGACATATTAAGGAATATCAGTACCAGCAAAGAAACATGAATTAAACTAAAGACAGCAGAGAGTACTTAATAAAAAAATTAAAGTGCCTCATTTTTACACACCAAAGTTATTCCATTCAATTCATTATTTCACTGAACTTGTCATAGATATTCATTATACATTCTGCTGGTTATCAAAATACATTGTAACTTTGAGATAAAGGAAGAACTAATATGTAATATATTTCAAATACAGGAAAGCATTATTTCTGACTCCCTCTCAATTGACAGGACAAGGAAATATATGGATAGACAATAATATGTATGAATTCTCACGTGTGAATAAGTAAATGCACTTATACATGTACATGTACAGACATATGTACATACATGGACAATGACATTAAGCTAAATGAGTTTAAAAGTGGTGTTTAATTCCTCTACTATATCACATAATTGATTCAAGGTTTCCACACTGGTTTATCTGTATCACCCCATGCCACAATTGAGAAACATAGATTCCACCATCCATCCACATATTTGTTTAATATTTACTGTATGTACAGTGGTTTTAGAATTGTTGATCTATAATACTAGCTAAAATATAGGTACTCTGTATATTTTTATTCTTTACAGTCTTACTATCTTTGCTTATTTTTAAATTTACTTATGTTGACAATTTCCTTCTTACTACCAGACAGTCCTGGATTTTTGAGACTTGTTTTGTTTTTGCATGAATTATGTTGAATTTAATGAAACAAAAATGTTCTGCACCTGTTCAGATTATCATATTTTCTTTTCAAAACTAAGATACATTAATGCATTTTGATTTTCAATCAGTCTTGCTTTCCTGATATAAATCCTAATTTAGCTAATGTAAATTTGATGAGATTTGCTAGTATTTCATTGACAATTTTTACTTTGCTATTTATGAAGAATATTACTGTAGTTTTGAATGTTTGCATTGTAACATTTCTTTTGTTTTTATAGTTGACCCTATAGAATAATGTGGGAAGTTTACCCAAATTTTCAATGTTCTGGAAGGGTTGGTATAGACAAATATTCCTAAGTATTTGCTGTAAATTTCCAGGGATATCAACTATGCTTAGATATTTTATTTTATTTTATTCATTTTTCTTTTGTCTTTTTGAGATATGTTCTTGATCTGCAGGTTAGGATAGCCTTTCGCTCACTTTGTAGCCTAGGCTGGCTTTGAACTCTAAGCCATTCTCATGTCTCAGCCTTCTGACTGCTGAGATTATGGGCATCTATTATCATGCCAGATTCAATATTCTATCAGTAGAAATGTTTAAATTAAAATTTACATATTCAGTACATATGGAAACATTTAAATTATCTATTTATTTTTGAATCATCAATGAGAGTTTACACTTCCAAAGGAACATTTCCACTTCATTTATATTGTCAAATGTGTAGATTTGGACATAATATTTTCTTGTTATTTGAATACACAGTTCATGATGAAATCCTCTTTCAGATCTGAAAACATCATATCATAGTGATATATGTGTGCCTATGTTTATAGTAGCACAATTTGTGATAGCCAAATCTTGGAAACAACCAAGATGTGAAAAAGATGTGGTATTTTTATACAATGGAGTATTACTCAGCTATAAAGAAAGATAAACTCGAAGCCTTTATATGTAACTAGATGCCACTTAAAGATATACAAATAATTGAAATAAAACAGACACACATGTGTAAATATCATATAGTCTCCCTAGTATAAGAACTCGGAAGGAGAAATAAAAATAGAAAGGTGTAATACAACTAAAAGGAAAGAAAGAACTTGAGGACTAACTAATTAAGAAAGGGAAAGGAGAAAAGAGAGGAAATATGACAGTGACAAGATATAAAGTTATATGTAGAAGATGGGCAAAGCAATGATCCTAAGAATCTTCAGAAGATTTTTGAATCTAGCAGTTAATTGGAA
>NW_004524639.1:10102533-10112610 GCF_000260255.1 Octodon degus
CATTTTGTATCTGTGTATTCAAAGTGGTTAGGATAGATATGTAGTCACTTCTCTTAATGAATAGAGGGATTTGTTCTAATGGTGTTTGTAGATAGGATATCATGTCCGCATCTTGTACAGAAATTAACCACTAGGAAGCATGTATGCAATGTGTTAATTATTGAATCTGTCCTACCAATTTTGTTTGAAACTCTCTCATTGCTATTTGTTTCTCAATAAAATTATGGGAAAAAATTTAAGAAAATGAAATCCTCTTTCATTTTTAATATTAATAATTTGTATCCTTTATAGTTTCATTGTCAAGTATTGCTATAAATTCGTCAATTTAATGAACTTGGATGTTGGTTTCACTGCTTTTTCCCTTCATTTTTCTGTTCTTAATTTTGTGTATTTATGTCATATTCCTTATCCTTCTGCTTGTTTTGTCCTAAATTTTTTTCATTTTTTATGTTTTATTAGTACATATTAATTAAACATGATAGTTGATGTGGTTGATTAATGGTCAATTTAAATAAGAACACAAGCAGACTGACTCAGAATGGTTTTGAGTGTGGAAGATGCACCTGAGGATTGTTGCCAATGGCATAAAGTATCGAGATGAATGCGTACATCTCAGAAGAAAAATACAAATGGCAAATAAAGATATGAAAAAATGTTCAAGATGCAGACAGAATATGTTGTCCAAACACTATTAGTACAAAACTTTCTTCTCATTGAATTAAGCGAAAGTAACTGTATATTTATCCTAACAATTCTGCATATACAGATAAAAAATGGTCCTTCCTTTGTATCCCCTTTTTTTGTTTAGTCTTGTCAGAAATGGGTATTCCACTGGCATCTAAATACTATAGGTGTGTGAATTCAGCCAAACAATCCAACACAGTCCAGCAGTCCACAATAGTAGTGGGTTATCACAAAAGTTGTTGATTTGAGCCTTTCACAGCTCAGCATATTAATATGGCTTTACTTTATAAAACTCGTTTTATACTTTTCTGCTGGATGGTTCAGATCAAGATAAAGCAAGACCTGTATAACAAGAAATGTAACTTTTGTATCTGATAAGGTCAGTCAAGTACCATCAGGATTTATCCTGTAACCCTGAGAGCAGTTTGCAGATCTTTTGTCAGTGTCAGCCATATGGAAGAGTCACGGCCATTGCTTGTCAAATTTGCTGTATGTGAAAGCCTGAGAGAATGTTTTCTCACCAGGTGACTCTCCTTAGGCACACTCTATGTCATTGATCATGTTGCTCTATGGTCCCATAATCTCCTTGATCACAAAACTTGGACACAACTAAGTTACATGATGTTACAATATAGGTTCCCCTATGTCCTGAGTCTTCACTGACCTTGAAAGTCTATAGTCAAAATGTTGGCTGTCCTTGCAGTGCTTCTACTTCTAATTTTTGGTCTGCAAACTCAGGCTGTCAACCATCCAGAAGAAAAGCTTATTATTACCCTACATCTTCTGCAGTCAGTTTTAACTTCATTATTTGTCTGAATATCAAACATCTTAGCCATAACATGGAACAGATATTGTCCATCAAGTATTGATATATTAAACATTAAGTCTCCACAGAATATGGGGATAAAAATTTAAAAAACTAAAAGTATTTAAAGAATATGAATAAACAATTACATAATTCTATGCAGAAATTTAAAAGTCTAACTATATGTAGCATTGTAGGAGGACAGTCCTGTGATTTTTTTTCTTTTTCTTGTATCTTTTTTCATTTATTACATATTTTTTAAAAATTTTTACTTTTCACACAGTACAGTAATAATTGGTGGGTCATGACAAGAAGTATGTATGTAGAAGACCAGAATGACATGCATTCCAAGTGTGCCCCTTCTATTACACATTGCTATTTTCAGTGCAGTTGCTTGGTTCACAGGTATCAGCTTGTATAGTTAGTCAAGGTGAGAATCCTACAAATTAACTGCTAGTTTCAAAATCCTGCTGATGTTTCCCATGATCATTGCTTTATGCATCTTGTGCATATAACTGTATGGCTTTCTCCCTGTCCCGTTTACCAGTTATCTCCTTGCCCTGTCTTCATTTCCCAATCCTCAAGTTCTCACGGTCTTTTTAATTGTGTTATATCTTTTTATTTGTATTTCTCCTTTTGAGTTCTTATAATAGGGAGAAAATACAACATTTACACATGTGTGTCTGGTTTATTTCACTTATGAGTATGTCTTCAAGTGACATCCACTTAAATATAAATGCTTCAAGTTTATCATTCTTTATAGCTGAGTAATACTCCATTGTATAAAAATACATCTTTCTCAACCATTCCTCAGGTGATGGGCATTTCAGTTGTTTCCAAGATTTGACTATCACAAATTGTGCTGCTATAAACATAGGCACACATATATCACTATGATATGACGGTTTCAGTTAATCCAGGAAAATTTTCAGTAGGGAGCTAGCTAGCTTGAATGGGATTTCTAGTCCCAGATCTTAAGGATTCTCCAAACTGATATCAACAATGGTTGCACTAGTCTACATTCCCACCGCAGGGAAGAAGGGTTCCCTTTTCCCCCAGCCTCTACAACTTTTGTGGTTGGTTGATTTCTTTTTGATAGCCATTCTTTCTGAGGTGACATGGTATCTCAGTGTTGCTTTAATTTGTATTTCATGGATGGCTTTCACAGCTCAGCATATTAATATGGCTTTACTTTATATAACTCGTTTTGTACTTTTCTGCTGGATGTGGAACATTTTTTCATATATTTATTCTCCTTTAATTTTGTCCTCTGAGAATTGTGTATTCATCTTGAATGCCCATTTCTGGACTGGTTCTTTAACAGTAGGGGTGTTAATGCTTTTTAGTTCTTTATAAATTCTAGACAACAAACCTTTCTCTGAGTGCTTTTTAGTTAAGATTTTTTTTTTTTTTGAAATTTTTGGGTTGAATTTTCACTTTGTAACTCTTTTGGCATGCAAAAACTTCTCAATAAGATTTGGACCCAGTTGCTAATTCTTTCAATAATTGCCTGTGCAATTTGATTTTTGTTCATGGACTCTTTGTCTACCCCTACGTCTTCAAGACTTCCTCCTACTTTCTCTTCCAGGAGATTTAGTGTTTCTGTTTTAATATTTAGATCTTTCTTCCATTTTGACTTTAGCTTAGTGGATGGTGATAGACCTGGGTCAAGTTTTAGTTTTCCACATGTAGAAAGTCAGTTTTTCCAGCACCATTTGTTAAAGAGGCTATCTTTCTTTCAGTAAGCATGCTTGACTGCTTTGTTGAAGATCAGGTGGCTGAGTGTATTCGTAGAGGCCTCTGCAAATTCTACTCTATTCCATTGATCCTCAGACTATTTTGTTGCCAAAACCATGATAATTTTATCACAGTAGTTTTGTAATATAATTACAAGTCAGGAATTGTAATGCCTCCTGCCTTTTTTGTTGGCCAGGATAGCCTTTGCTATTCTAGGTCTTTTCTGGTTCCAAATAAATTTTAGGAATGATTTCTCTAGCTCTGTGAGTTATCTTCTTGGTATTTTGATAGGGATTGCATTAAATCAGAACAACAATTTTGGGAGTATGGCCATCTTCACTATATTGCTTCATCTTATTCAGGAGCAAGGAATATGTTTGCATTTTCTGAAATCCTTTATGATCTCATTTTTAAGAGAAATTTGACTTCTGTGAAAAGATCTTTGTGTACTTTAGTTAGATTAGTTCCAAGGTATTTCATTTTCCTTGGTGCTAGAGGAAAAGGTATTTTTTCTCTAATTTCCCTGTCAGTGTGTTTGTTATCTGTGTAGAGGAATGCTATTGACTTTTGGGTATTGACTTTGTATCCGATGCTACTGAATTTCTGTACCAATTCTAGTAGCTTCTTCCTGAAGATTTTTTGGGTCTTCCAAGTAAAGTATCCTGTCATCTGCAAATAGTAATACCTTAACTTCTTCTTTACCTATTCTTGTTACTTTTATTTCCCACTCTTGTCTAATGGCTCTAATTAATCATTCCAGAACTATATTGAATTGGAGGGGTGATAGAGGACATCCTTGTCTTGTACCAGTTATGAGAGTAAAAGATTGTAGTTTTTCCCCATTTAGAATTATATTAACCATTGGGTTTCATAGATGGTTTTTATCAAGTTGAAGTAGAGGCTTTCTATTCCAGTTTTCTGTAGGACTTTGAACATGAATGAGTGTTGGACTTTGTCAAAAGTCTTTGCTGCATCAATTGAGATGATCATGTGGATTTTAGATTTTGCTCTATTGATATAGTGTATTACATTTATAGATTTTTGAATATTGAACCATCCTTGCATCCCTGGGATGAATCCTACCTGGTCATGGTATATGATCTTCTTCATGATTTTCTGTATTTTATTTGCTAGGATTTTATTGGGGATTTTGGCATCTATTTTCATGATGGAGATTGGCTTTTAGTACTCTTTTTTAGTTGTGTGTTTCCCTGGTTTTGGTATCAGTATAATACTTGCCTCCAGGAATGAATTTGGGGGAATTGTTTCCTTTTCAATTTCATTGAAGATTTTGAGGAGTGTACAGATTATGTCTTCTGAAAATTTCTTATAGAATTTAGCTGTGAATCCATCGGGACCTGGACTTTTCTTTGTTGGCAGGATTTTTATTACATTTCATATTTCACTGGCTGCTATTGGGGTACTGAGAATTGTTAAAACTTGTTGATTCAGTTTTGGTAATTTGTACCTATCTAGGAATCTATCCATTTGGTCTGTACCTTCTTTTCTGTGAGAGTAAAGATTCACAAAGTAGCTATTGATATTCTTCTGAATTTCCACTGGGTCTGTGGTAATTGCATCTTTTTCATTTCTTTTTGCTTGTGTTTAAATTTTTTCTTTCCTCTTTTTGATGAGGTTAACTATGGGCTTATCAATTTTGTTTAATCTTTCAAAGGACCAGTTTTGATTCATTAATTCTTTGAACTGTTTTCTTAATCTCAATTAAATTTTTTTCATCTCTAATCTTCATGATTTCTTCTCATCTTTGTGATTTGGATTTGATCTGCTTTTCCTTTTGTAGGTGTCAGATGTGCAACATTAGTCTGTTTGTTTGTTCCCGTTCTGTTTTCCTAATATGTGAGTTCGTAGCTCTGAATTTCCTTTGAGAACTGATTTCATTGCATGCTATAAATTCCGATAAGTTGTGCTTAAATTTTCACTGAATTGTATATATTGTTGAATTTCTTGATTAATTTCTTCTGTGACCCATTGATTGTTGAATAGAGTATTGTTTAATTTCCATGTATTTAGGGTGTTTTTCTGGTTTATTTTGTTGTTTATATCCAATTTCATTGCACTGTGGTCAGATAATATACATGGGATAATTTCTGTTTTCTTGTATATGCTTAAGCATGACCTATGGACTAGTATGTGGTCTATTTTAGAAAATGATCCATGTGCAGCTGAAAAAATGTGTATTCTGCTGTCGATGTGTGGAACACTCTGCATATGTACACCAAGTCCATTTCTTCCAAACTCTGCTTCAGTTATGCTACTACTTTCTAATTTTTTTTTGTCTGGTTGACCTATATTTCTGGAATAAGGGGGTGTTAAGGTCTCCTGTTAAGATTGTGGCATTGAATACTAGATTTTTAGTGTCCGTTAAGAATTATCTTATATACTTGGGTGACCCCATGTTTGGTGAATACATATTTATCAGTGTTATCTCTTCCTCTTGAATTTTTCCCTTCACCAGTATATAGTGGCCTTCTTTATTTCATTTGATCATTCTTTGTTTGAAGTTGAGACTGTCTAAGAAGAGGATTGCTATCCCTGCTTTTTTCTGAGGTGCTAGAGCATGTAGTATGGTTTTCCATCCTTAGATTTTCAGCCTATGAATGTCTTTATGAGTTAAGTGTGTTTCTCGTATACAGCATATTGTTGGATTTTGTTTCCTTATACACTATGCCAGTCTATTTCTCTTAACTGGTGAATTGAGTCCATTCATATTGATTGTTATAATTGAGATGTGCTGACTTATGATTGACATGTTATTTAACTGCTGGTGTTTACTTCTTTTTCTCCGGTGTTTAATTGTTTTCCCTATTTAGTGGGTTCCTTCTGTTCTCTTTCATGGAGTTCTGATCATTATGTTCCCTGTATAGAACATCTTTCAGTAGTCTGTGTAGGGTTGGATTTGTCAACATGAAATTCTTTAGTTGTTCTTTGTCATGAAAGTATTTCATTTCTCCATCAAACTTGAAAGAGTTTTTCAGGGTATAGTAGTCTGGGCTAGAATTTGTTTTCATACAGAACTTGAAGTACTATGCTCCATGCTCTTCTAAGCTTCATGGTTTGTGAAGAGAAGTCGGCCATTATTCATGGGTTTTCCTTTAAATGTGATGTCTTTCTTTCATCTAGCATCTTTCAGTATATTGTTCTTGTGCTAGATTTCTGGCATCTTGACTATTATATGTCTCAGTGTGTTTTTAATTAGGTTGAAGTTATTTGGCCTTCTGTATGCTTGGGTTACCTGAAAGTCAGATTGTTTCCTCATATTGGGATGTTTTCTGGTATTCCTTCCATTCATAGACTTTTTATATCATTTGTATTAATTCCCTCCTTCTCTTTGATTCCTATTAGTCTCACGTTGTTCATCTTTGAGTCAACTTGCAGGTGATGAATTATTTTTTTGGTATCCTAGTTGTTTTTAAGAGATTTTTTTTTAACCTTACACTAGCTGCTACAGCATCTTTAAGATCTGACACTCTGCCTTCACTTTCACTCAAATGGTTTTGCAAGCTTGTAATTGAAATTTTTAGTTCCTGTACGTCACTTTGACTCTGCTTCACGTGATCTATTTCTTTTATGTATTGCTCATTCAAGGAATCTGTCAGCTTTCTTTTTCTCCCACAATTTTATTGAGAGACAAATAGCAATGAGACAGTTTCAAATCAAATTGGTAGGACAGTTTCAATAATTAGCACATTGCATACTCTCTTCCTAGTGGTTATTTGCTATACATGATGCTGACATGATATTCTATTTACAAACACTATTAGAACAAATCCCTCTATTCATTAAGAAAACGTAACTATATATCCATCCCAACCATTTTGAATACACAGATACAAAATGGACATTCATCTGTATCCCTTTTTTTTGGTGGGGGGGGCTGGCTGTGAATGCCTTCAGAGCATGTTTGGCTGGCTGGAGTTGTGGGGATCGAACCACAGCAAACTGAGGCTGACTGCTTTTTTGAAGAAGCCACTTATACAACTGAGCTAAGGGGCAGGCCTCCTTTATCTCCTTTATTGTTTAGTTCCATCACTTGAATATTACAGGTTTGTTAACTCAGCAAAATATCCTGAAAGTGTTCAGTATTCCTTAATAGTTTTGGGTCTTCTGCTTGACTGGTAGTGCCAGAAATTGTTGACCTGAGTTCCCTACAGCTCAACTTGACACCATGGCTTTACTTATACTTTGTTTTAATACTTTTTTTGTTGGATGATTAAGACCAAGGTAAAGTAGGACCTATGCAACAAGAGTTGTAGCTTTTGGGTCTGATAAGGTCAGTGAAATCCCCTCAGGATTTATCCTGAGATCCTGTATCTCAGACTGTAGATCCTTTGTCAGTGTCAGCCATGTGGATGAGTCACAACCATTTCTTAGTCAGTGTGCTCTTTGTGAAAGCCTGCGAGAATGTTTTCTCTCCATGTGACTCTCCTTAGGCACATTCTATATCATTGATCACTTTCCTCTTTGGCCCCATAATCTCATTCATCAGAAATCTTGGAACACTATTGAGTTACGTGACGTTACAGTATAAGTTCTCATGTGTCCTGATTCTTAATTGACCTTGGAAGGCTAGCACCAAAATGTTGGCTTTCCTTGTGGCCCTGCTTTTTCTCTAATTTTTGGTCTGCAAACTTAGGTTGTTAACCCTCCAGAAGAGAAGTTTATTGTTATTACCAAACAACCTATGCTGTTATTCTTATCCTCCTTGTCTGTCCGAATATCGAACATCTTAGGCATAACTTGTAACATGTATTTTTCATCAAGTATTGATGTGTTGAACATAAGCCCCTACAGAATATGATTAAAAACATTTGAAATATTAAAATATATTTTAAGTCATAGGCATAAAGAGTTATAACATTCTTATGTTTACACTTAAGTCAAGAAATCTCATGATATACAACCTTATAGCAGAACAGTCTTGCAACAGTTTTTTTCCTTTCTCCTGGCTTTACTCACCACCCCCTTCTTTTTATTTTTTATCAGTGTCTTCTTGAGAAGCAGTTATTAGTTCTTCTACTACAGATATTATTTCTGTCCTGATTTTCTATATATGTTTCTGTATTTGATTCTTTACTTCAATTGCTGTTAGTTCAGAAATTTTTTTTATTTTAGAGGTTATTTCTTTTTTAATTTTTATTTATTTTTATTTATTTATTTATTTATTTATTTATTTTTGTGTGTGTGGCCAACTCAGCCCACCAGGGGGCGGGGCTGGCTGGCATGTGGTGCTGGGGGATTGAACAGTGGTCCCTGTGCTTTTAGTTTGTTCTAAGTGGGTGCTTTAGACCACTGAGCCATCTCACCAGCCCTAGAGGTTATTTCTATTCTGTGTTCTTTCATACCTTTCTGTGGTTGCTCCTTTACTTCAGAAGCTATTGATTCAGACATTTTAGCTGTATGATTCCAAGTTTGTTCTGTGCTATGTCCTCTGCAGTTGTTCTGGGTGTACTTGTGGCCTGAGATTGCATTTTGCTTCTCCTGTTTGTGTCATTTTGTATAGCACTGTCCTCTGACTGTTGGTGTAGAGCTTTGGTGCAACACTCCTCCAGCCCTCCCTTGGGCTTGGTCTGGAGGGATCCTGAGAGTTTGCCAGAAATTCTCACTCATGCAGAGGGCTTGGGCTGGCTCCAGAGGTTTGGAGGGGTCCCAAGAGCGAGATGTTAGGTCTTACTCAGGCTTGGGCTTTGTCAGGAAGTTCCCTCAGAGGCATCAGAGCATGGATGTTCTCCCACACAACCTGGGATTGGGCTGGCTCTGATGGGGTGGAGGTGTCCTAAGAGCATAGCAGTAGGTCTCACTCATGGGGTGGGCCTGGGCTTGATCCTGAGAGGTCTAGCATGTGCATGGGAGCTCAGAAGCTCTCCCATACACCTGCTGGGTCTTTGTAGATATAATTTCTGACATTTTGATGTAACTGTATCCTTAGTTTCCACCTCATTTCTGAAATTTCTTGTGTCAGGAAGGTCATGAGCTATTCCAGTTATTCTCATTTCCCACTGTGCCTGGTCTATACACTCCTGTCCCTGCAGGTAGTGAATATGTGTATACTTTTTTCCAACTACAAGAACATGAGATAATAAATAATATTGTAGATGTAGTTAAAGCATCAGATCAATTTATCTTGAGCAATGAAACAGAGAGATAATCATTACTAGGCCCGATTTAATATGTTGAAAACATTTCAAAAAGTGACTTCATCTTCCTTAATGTGAGACTGCTTCTTGTTGAATTAAAAAAAAATAAGAAACTAGATTATGAGAAGTCTGAGTGAGGAGTATATAACAATATATTGAATGGTCTCTTACAAATTAGAGTGACTTTTGGCTGATAGTTGTTGAAAAATCTGAACTGCAATTCCACAACTACAATGAGAAGAATTAAGAATTTTTAGAAGTAGATCTTTCCTTAGTCAAAATTCTACCAATACTTATTATGCGATGACATCTCAAATCCAGATTGCTCCCTGATGAGAATCTAACAGAAAATACAGTTAATATATGTCTTGATGGCTGAACTATAAAAATGGTATAATAATAAACACTTGCCATTTGAAATTATATATATGGGATAACTTTTATGCAGCAGTCAAAATTTGATATATTACTTATATGATGTTTAACTTTTCTATTAGAGTTTTTTTTTTTTTCTGTTACTAACAGTTTAAATTTTCCCTGTAATGTTACCACAATCTTCACCACACCTGAATCGGGTTTTTCAGGAAAACCGTGTTTTTTTAAAGTATATTTTCCTCGAGGCCAGGTAGATGGCTCAGTGGAATAAACCCTTCCCTGGCTACCACAAGGGCCTGAGTTCAATTCCCGGTTCTGCCA
>NW_004524639.1:10112719-10115769 GCF_000260255.1 Octodon degus
TTTTATTCAGAAATAATACTTGCTTTATTTTGCAAGACGATTACTGTGGAAATTTGTCTTACGTATTATGCAGTCATACTGCTTTTCAAATTTATTGTTTGCACTGTTTCAACCTTGCCATTTATGTTGTCACAGTTTGTTGTTACCAAAGTTTCTAGTCCTTCCAAATGGTTCTATTCGTATTAATGTTACTCTTTGCTTTATTTGGAAGTATCCTTTTAAAGTTGTCCCCAGAGACATATTTTGTACTTTTGCTATTATTATTCCACAGTTATTTTCATCTAAGCCTTCATAGTGTTGAAATCAGTTTTGAGGACTCATCAGAACAAATGTGTGAGATGTCCTAAATATAATTGCAAGGGATAGAGGTCGTAAACAAGGACAGAAAAAAGTAAATCTGATCTGGTAACAATTATATGCCAATCCATGAAAAATTATTCCACGTTCCTGAATGTATATTTGAACTTTGTGTCTACAACCCCAAGTGTTAGCCTACTAGGTACCACGGCTTACTGTTTAGTATCACAAAAAATCCAGAAACCAAAATTACTTCTCCTGGTGAATTGACCTCATATCTTAATTCTTTCTCTGCCTCATCTCTCTAATGTTTAGAAAATGTAGATGTAATGAGAACTACTTGTGCTTTTCCTTTCACAAATTTATATAATGCAAATGTTCTTACCTCTATATCCACTGGATACTTTTATAATAGCTAGCTTACATTATATTGCATTTTGTGTGAAATTGTTTCATGGCCCAATCCATTTTCTACTAGCATCGATAAGCATTCGTTAAAGTCGTTGATATCAATGATCCATCAGTCTCAAGAGTCTTAGATTAATAAGGCATTTTCTGATGTTGTAGCTAAGCTTTAACTTTTGAAAGTTGTCATAGGCCTGTGTCTCATAGGTGTGGTCTTCATCAGGGTTCCTTCCTCTTTTCTACATTAGGTCAGATTTCTACCATTTGGTTACTGCCCACTAGTTGTACATAAACACATGAGGCTGTCTGTTATGATTTTGAATTCCTTACCTTCTAGATAAAACTTTGGCTAACTCATAAGTATTAAGGACAATTTGCTAACATTCTACTTTTTATCCTGCCTGTGATCAGATGTCACCAGAAACTTCAGGTTACAATGTGTTGATATCATAGCCTCTATGTAATAAACTTTTTGATCTGACACATAAAGGTGGATTCATCTTCAGTTGTTTTCCTTTTTCCGCAAGCAGTGACACAGAAAGATGTCTTGTAATTCTTCTTGGTATTCATCTGAGAGCTTGGTGGAGTAATTGGAAGAAAATCTACCAAGATGAGTCCTCTTTATAAATATGTTCCTCCAGTGCTTCACAAATATTACCGTTATTCATTAAAATATTATCTCAGTCACCCTTCTTTTGTTTCTGAGACAATTACCTGACACCCAAAATGAAGGAAACAAAGATTTATTTAGTTAATAGCTGCTAGAAGCTTCAGTCCATACTGGGCTGGGTCCAAGGCAGGCTTGCACATAGCAGAGGGCAGCAGTTTATGGTAGTGGCAAAGAGCAAGAGCAAAATGGAAGAGTAGCAATAGCAATGGAAACAGAGAGAGAGTCTGCCTCTCTATCTCTCTTATATTACTTTCAGGCTATTGGCCCCAGGCTGGGGGAAGCACTTACACCTATAATCCCAGCAGTACTAAGACCCATAATTTCAACCTTGGATCACCAATAATCCCAGTGGATCATGAGTTAATCTCAAACTCTAGAAGTCCCCACACCATGACTGCATGAGGCTTTGGGGGAACAAATAGACACAAACCATAAAAAATATCTAGTTTGATTTTCCACAGGCTTATGTACCATTCACAGTTTTATAACATTAAAATCATTACCTTAGAGTTACAATTCCAAAAACTAATTTTGGGAGACCACAAATATTCAATACATGAAAGGTTTTCTGCGAGCCAAGTTTTACAGTGTCTTAAGTGATGTTATGATTTAGATTATTAGTAGCAATCTTTCCAAAGTTTTGCTTCATTAGTTGAATCCTGGAGATGATAGTAATTTTCATAAATAATTTCACTGACATAAATACAAAGTCACTTGTATTTTCAAGAAATAATACAGTAATTACTGATAAACTCTTTCAATTTTAAACAGTGACTACATTATACAAAATTATAGCCTAGGGTCACATCCAGAATATTAGCATTGACTCAGTACCTTGACATATTTTAATTATTATCATATTTTTATTCAACTAAGTTTATATGTTATTTATGGACAATTTGAATTTTTTCTTGCAAAAATATCTGTTGAAACCATTTCCCTTTTTCATGTGGGTTTTTAAAAATTTTATTCTTCAAATCATAGTCTTACATATAATATACTTTGGAAACTAAGTCCTTATAAGATACGATTTAAAGATATGCTTTCCAATTCTTTCTCTTACTTTATAGTTTTCTTTAATCCATAACAATGTATTATTGATTTACATACATTTTTTTCCTTTGTTCTTTTGCTTTGGTTTTATTTTCTAAATAGCTACTAAAGACATGAGGTTATGCAAATTGACTTCCAGCTTTTAGAAGTTGTAAATTTTAAGTTCGTGTTTTTATTTTGATTCATCTTGAATAATATTTGAATGTGGTATGACATAACAGCCCAAATTCATTATTTTCATGTGTTTTATTTTTCTTTTGTGACACCTTTATCTGTTCTTTATGATATTTAGAATTGACTATTCTAGTTTTTCAACATAGGCCATTTCCATTTGATAAGGATTCTGTTGAATCTAAAACACTTAGGGTAACAAAATTAAGTCATCTACCCCATCAGTGTGGGGTATATTTGTTAACTGTACACTTACTCATATCTTTAAATGTTTTAGTTTTTTATAGTATTAAGTATAAACTTACATTCCATTAGCCACATTAATTCCAAATATTTTTATTAGTTTGGGTTCTCCAGTATAATACTGTCAATTTTAAAAGATAAATCAGAGAAAATAAACAATCCAGAATATGGTAGTAATTTGTATATATATATATGTGTATATATATAGTAC
>NW_004524639.1:10122834-10124566 GCF_000260255.1 Octodon degus
AAATCAAATCAAATGGGAAAGAGTTGAATGAATCAATAACTGGGACCTGCTCTTACTGAGAAGTATTTTACATCAAAAGAAATAACCAACACAATGAAAATACAACACACAAATTTGGAAAAAATCATGACAAATTAGTACTCAGACAAAGGTCTGTTCCCTAGAATTTATAGAGAACTAAAAAACACTGGGGCACCAAAATTTAAAGACCCAGTCCAGAAATGGGAATCCGAGATGAACACATGCTTCTCATAGGATGAATTTAAAGAAGCGAATAAATACATAAAAAATGCTCCACATCACTAGCCATCCACAAAATGCAAATTAAACAACATTGAGATATCATCTCACCCCAGAAACAATGGCTATCATAAAGAAATCATCCAACAACTAAAGTTGAAGAGGCTGTGGGGAAAAAGGAACCCTTCTCAACTGCTGGTAGGAATGTAGACTGGGGCAACAATTTTGGAGATCAATGTGGAGACTCCTTCCAAAAATTCACTGGAAATCCCACTTAAACCAGCTATTCCTCTGCCAGGAAATTTCCACAAGGATCAGAAAACATCATATCATAGTGATATATGTGTGCGTATGTTTATAGCAGCACAATTTGTGATAGTCAAATCTTGGAAACAACCAAGATGCCCATCACCTGGGGAATGGTTGAAAAAGATGTGGTATTTTTACACAATGAAGTGTTACTCAGCTATAAAGAATGATAAACACAAAGCCTTTATATTGAAGTGGATGCCACTTAAACATATATTAATAAGTGAAATAACCCAGACACACATGTGTAAATATTGCATAGTTTCCCTAGTATAAGAACTCAAAAGAAGAAATTCAAATAGAAAGGTATAGTACAAGTAAAAGGAAAGCAGGAACTCGAGCACTAACTAATTAAGAGAGGGAAAGGAGAAGAGCTAGGAAACATGACAGTCACAAGCCATATAGTTCTATGTAAAAACGGGAAAGACAATGATACTGAGAATCTCCAGAAGATTTTTGAATCTAGCAGTTAGTTAAAAAGATTCTCACCCTAACTAACCATATATACTGATACCTGTGAACTAAGAAACTGAACTGAAGAAGGTAATCTGTTATAGTAGTTTCATGCTTGGAGTGCCTGTCATTCTGTTCTTCTGAACAGGGGCTGCTTGTCATGGTATGCCAGTTGCTGCTGTGCTGTCTCTCAGGTAAATGATTGTTTAAAAATAAGGGTGTGGTGAATGAAGGCAAGAGACAGGAAAAGGAATGTTGTGGGACTGTCCTGCTTCAAAGTTGTATATGGTTAGAATTTTGGACTTATTCGTAAACATAAGAATTATGTAATGTGTTATGCCTATTTTTTAAATATATTCTCATTTTTAAATGTATTTTCATCATATGCTGAAGGGATTTAAAGTTCAGCATATCAATACTTGATGAAAAATACCTGTTCCATGTTATGGCTAAGATGTTTGATGTTCACATAGATAGTGAGGCTAAGCTTAACAGCCTAGGTTGTATGGTAGTAACAACAAACTTCTCTTCTTGAGGGTTAACAACCTAAGTTTGCAGACCAAAATTAGGGAAAAAGAAGGAACAAAAGGAATGCCCACATTTTGGCCCTAGCCTTCCAAGGTCAATTAAGACTGCGGATATATGAGAACTTGTACTGCAACATCATGTAACTCGGTAGTGTCCCAAATTTTCTGATCAAGGAGATTATGGGACCAAAGAGGAAAGTGAT
>NW_004524639.1:10124770-10126892 GCF_000260255.1 Octodon degus
TATATAATATACACACATTTAGAGTTAAAATTAATTAAAAGAGATGTTTAAAAAAATTTTCTCATAAAAAGGAATGCTCATTGGGGAAAAGTAAAGTTAAAACTTTACCTGAGACTATATTATAAATTTGAGGATGACAAACAGTATTAAACAGAAAATGAAAAACATATTTGATGTACAAGTTTGTAGGGAAACATAAGCATCTTATTAATACATTTTATTATTGTAATCGCATGTATTTACTGTATACAGTATGATGGTATTATATATTTAGTTGCTTATAATTTTGAAATGAGTGTCTCACCATCTTCCAAGCTGAAGTGACTAAGGTGAAAAATTTCTCATTGGACAGTATGATCATGGAAAGTGTTTGAATGAGAAGAATCATGAGTCTACTGTTTATATAGCAGAATGTTATTAGACAGCCACTTTCCAGTAAACTGAAAAGGTTATGCTTTGTCCTCAAAAATTTCAGCATTTACAACAAGTATTGTTTCTGTATATTTTTGTTCTTTATGAATAAAATGTTCCAAATGGTAAGGAAAAATTCGATGGAATATATTTTACAGTATATTTTGTCTGTTTGCAAGATAATGTACACTGGCATTACAGAACTATAAGTGATATTTGTCCTATAGATTCTGAAGAAACTTGGAATCTTTCAGAAACACTTTCTGATGAATAGCAGTGCTATGAAGAGCTATGATAAATGGTTCTCTGAGGTGAAGTCTAGTCTCAAAAAAGAAGTGTCATGATAGATTGCCAAAGTTTGCTGCTGTTAAAATTTTAGAAAGTTTGGCAAATGCGTTACTAATTTGCTGTTATATTTTTAAACTCTATATGTACATGTACAGGGTTTCCTTGTCATAAGACTAGACAGCCTACAAAAAATGTTAGTGGTTTTTAGTAGCTAAATAAACTAGTACAGTTTTGGTGCTGGACAAGAAAAAAACAGTTAAATAATTGTGGTTCATCTGGGTGGAGTACGCAATATAATTTGGGCATGTTTGTATTACCTCACTGCACAAACTTATATCCTTAAAACTATTTTTGTTACTATGCATTTTTCTTTTAAGCTGTGTATTTTAAATATAAACAGAAAGCTTTTATTACTATTCTTAACTAATGTATCCCAAATACTGACACACACAAGTGCAAGTGATTAGCATCATGCGATCCATGAGCTCTGTGCAAATGACATTGGAAAATGCTGAAAAAAAGACCTGATTTTTCTCTTTTCTCACAATAACCTCTACATACATTACATTGTCATTTTCAAATAGTGTACCTTCCTTACAATTATGTCCTTATTTGTGTAATTACCTGCATAACTACATGATGTCATTTTAAATATTATTTAAAATATAAAAAGGAAAGTATGGATCCAGATGTAGGATGAAAAACAGCTTATAGGGGCCAGGGAGATGTTTCAGTAGAATAAGCACTCCCCTGGCAAGTGCAAGGGCTTAAGTTCAATACCTGGTTCTGAAAACAAAAAAAGAAAAGAAAACCAGCTTGCATATGACTCTCCAGTTTACAACTTGACTACCTTTGGGTAAGTCACATAACTTCTCTTACAAATTTCTGGAAAGTTGTCATAGATATAAATTAGAGAACATTCACCATATATTTTTCTGAGTTTGGGTTGTTTCACTTTACATAACATCTTCTTGTTCCTTTCATGTTACCATAAATGACATGATTTTATTTTATTTGGTTGAACAATACTTCATTATGTACATATTATCTTTCTATCTATTTTAAGTCCTTCCCTCTAAAGTAGATTAAGTCGTTCACTGAAGTTAATTCTATTTGAGTATTATGAGTATGTAAATATCATAAGGCAAAATTAACAATAATTAAACATTATGATATAAATTCCATATATCATGAGTTATAGAAGGAAAAGACAAGGAAAAAAACAAATATATTTTGTGTGAATGTATTTCTCATTAATCTGTATCTTTTTACAAATATATATATTCACTTGTATTAAAATGCATATTCAAATATGACAATTTTAAGTAGTCCTTTCTTTATCAGGTCAAATGGTTTTATTTGATATTCATAGGCAGCATCTTTCACTTATTTTGCTGAAGCTTCTTTGCCTTCAAGAAATAAC
>NW_004524639.1:10133362-10135676 GCF_000260255.1 Octodon degus
CAAGAGATCATGTATGCCTCATGCACTATGAATAACCACTACAAGGACAAAAATATACAATGCATTAATTATTGTAACTGTCCTACTAACCTGTTTTGCAACTGTCACATTGCTATTTCTTTCTCAATGAAATTAATAAAAAAACAATAATTATCAGAGAACAGCAAATGGAAATAATGAGAAATCACCTCATACCTACTAGGATAGCTATAATCAAAATGACTAAAGATAAAACTATTGACAAATACAAGGAGAAAGGTAAACTCTCTTACACAGTTGGGCATGTAGATTAATATAGCCATTATAGAAAAGTGTGGATTTTGGTAAAAAATTCAAAATTAATATATCATGTAATCAACAAATCTCATTATCATGTATACATCCAAAGTGTAAGATGTAAGTAATTTTGTGAGAAATTTATATTCTATGTTCATAAAAACATTGTTTCCACAATCTAAATGATGGAATCAGTCTAAAAGTCTATCAGAAGATGATGAATGGATGAAGAACTGAGTAATGTTATTCAACTTTAAAAAGAATAAAATTCTCTTATTTGTGACAACATGGATGAACATAGAAGGTTCTTTATTGCTATATATACAGGAAACAGAAAGACAAATATCATGTAATTTTACATACTTGGGTAATGGGATTAAAATAATTGATCTCATAGTAGTAGAGGGCAAAGTGGTCATTAGAGAATAAGGGACTCAAAAATTAGGTACCAGGTTCGGAGAGATGGCTTAGTGTTATAAGTGCTTCCCTCGCAAGCACAAGGGCATGAGTTGGATCCCCAGTTACACACACAAAAAAAATTAGGTACATGTTTTACAAAGGTAAAATATTTATATTTAATAAGAATAAAGAATAAATTTGAGTACAGTACCTATAATTATTAACAATTTATTGCAATTTGATAACTGTCCTCAGAGTAGATTTTAAGTATTCAAAATATAAAAATGATAAGTATATGAAGTGATTAATATAAAGATTGATTTTTTACAATGTTTTTATACTTCATAGTACCATGTTGTACATGAAAAATATAATTTTATTAATTTAGGAGTAAAATACTATTAGTAAAATGTGAAAAATTAATTGGCATTTAATAAGTCACAATTTCACGCAATCAACACTCCTCTCTAGTTATAAAAAAATTTTGTATTCTCTGAAGAAAACCATGTAAAGAGATCACTAAATTATGCATTATTTTAGTAGATTTAACTATTATAGATAATTTTATTAATAAAATTGTACAATATATGACTTCTTGTACCTATTGCCACTTATTATAATGATTTTATTGTTCAAATATATTGTAGACTTTCAACAAATTTCACTTCTTATGCTTAAATAATATTTCATTTCTGTGCTGTGACGACTCATTTTCTGCTGATAAAAATTTGGATTGTTTCCATTGTGAGAACATCCTATGAACAAGTGTATATGTGTGCTCCTATATTATTTTATGTTTTTAAACCAAGTTGATAGCACAGTTTCAATAATTAACACATGGCATGCATTCTTCCGAGTGGTTAATTACTTTAAAAAATGCAGACATGATATCCTATTTACAAACACTATTAGAGCAAATCCCACTATTCAATAAGATAATGCAACTGTATATCTATCCTAACTACTCTGAATACACAGATACAAAATGGACATTTTTCTGTAACCCCTTTTTTGGTAAGTTCTGTTATTTGAATATTATAGGTGTGTTTACTCAGGAAAATATTCTAAAGGAGTCCAGTAGCCCATAATAGTATTGGGTCTTCCCCTAGACTGGCAATGTCAGAAATTGTTTACCTGAGTCCTCTAGAGCTCAACATAACAGCATGGCTTTACTTCTTATACCTCTCTTTTATACTTTTCTGCTGGATGGTTAAGACCAAGGTAAAGCAGGATCTATGCAACAAGAGTTGGGGCTTTGGGGTCTGATAAGGTAAGTGAAATCCCCTCAGGATTTATCCTGAGATCCTGTACCTCAGATTATAGAACCATTTTCAGTGTCAGCCATGTGGATAAATCACAGCCATTGCTTCGCCAATGTGCTCTATGTGAAAGCCTGAGAGAATGTTTTCTCTCCATGTGACTCTCCTTATGCACACTCTACATCATTGATCACTTTCCTCTTTGGCACCATAATCTCCTTGATCAGAAAATTTGGGACACCTCTGAGTTACAGGATGTTACAGTACAGATTTTCTTATGTCCTGAGTCCTCTCTGACCTTGAAAGGCTAGGACCAAAATGAATTTCAGCATTCATGTCATTCATTTCTATGTCTTTTTAAGAAGTGTTATTTAGACTAT
>NW_004524639.1:10138406-10143570 GCF_000260255.1 Octodon degus
GATTTGGTTTCTTGATCCATTCTGACAATCTGTGTCTTTTTATTGGTGATTTGAGACCACTTATATTGATGATTGTTACCTGTCCTTGCTGAATCCCATTTAAGATTCTACAGGGTTTAGCTTCCTCGGTGTTTGGAGAGGGGATTGTGGAGTGAATGGGTGCATGCATGCATAGTCTCTCCTGGGAGACTAGTGTCTACAGCACTTCTTGTTTCCCTTTAGCTCTTTGAGTAGGTCTCAATATGGCTGTTCCTTGGATGAATAGGGTAGCATCCATGCAAACCATTCCTAGTGGGATCTTTTCCCTCTTTTTAAACTACTAATTGGTTTTTTATGTCAGATTCTAAGTCATTATTATGCTTCTAATTAGCTCAGTTATTAATTGATCTAACCTGAGTATCTGCAATATGATTCAAAATCTATTCAGGCACATTGGATCTCCTATTTCCAGATTGGGTCTATTTTTTTTTAATTTTTTTATTTGTGTGTGTGTGTGTGTGTGTGTGTGTGTGTGGCCAGCTCAGCCCACCAGGGGACAGGGCTGGCTGGCATGTCATGCTGGGCGATTGAACCGCGGTCCCTGTGCTTTTGCTAAGCTTGTTCTAAGTAGGTGCTTTAGACCACTGAGCCATCTCACCAGCCCCTAAGTCTATTTTAAATATTTGTGGAAAGTACTTTAGCAAACAAATCTTAAATTATTATTAATTTTTATGAAATAATATGAATTTTCATGGTACTGTCAAATATATACATTCTCAGTTATTCAGATTTGCTTTGTTTTGAAGCACTCCACTGTATGTCATATAAATTCTAATTTAATGGAGTATTTTGCATCACATATTTGATAGGAAAAATCATTGAGGTGATAAAGGGTTTGTGACACAACTCATTTCTATTTCTGTTTTATTTGTTATCACCTTAATCACATCAATACATTGGATGTAATGAGATCCCGAAAATTGTATGGTACTGAATACTAAATTAAAAAGATAAATTGCTCCCTTGAGAGACTAATGGTATCTAACACTAATATAGTAACAGATTTCAAAAAAGTATCTGCAATGTTGACTTTGTTCAACAGTAATTTTCTATTCATGTGTTGATCTGTTTTGTCTAAGCATTAAATATGAGTAATAAATCTATATGTTCCTTAAATAACATTACAGCTCACCAGTTAGTATGTTACAAAAATATTGAGAAAATCTCCACTTTGTCTCTTTTATTTGTGCCTCATAACTGTTACAGAAAACTTGTACTTCATTGTAGTTACACATTTATATTATCATTTTGCATATGAAAATGTTTAGAGTAAAATTATGTTGGGAGTTCACTGAAACCTGTATTATATCTGTAGATAAGTTTTTGGAAAAAAGAGTTTGTTCTGATACATAGTCCTATAAATATGGTGTATTTTTCCTCTTATTTAGACTATCTCTAGTGTTTTAAAAATGTATACTTTTAGCAACTGTTTATATTAGCCTACTCAAGTTTTCATAGCAAAGTCCCATAGAATACATAGCTTAAATAACAGCAGTTTATTTTCTCACAGTTCTGTTAGCTAAGGGATCCAGGATTACAATGGCTGCATGATTGAATTCTCATGAGGGTTCTATTCCTGTCTTCCAATATTACTAATTATAGCACTAGTTCCTCCTCTTCTTGAACTAATTTAGTCTAATTTCATCCAAGTGCCACATCACCAAAGATAATCATATCAAGACAGGGTTTCAACATATGTGGAGCAGGTTAACATGAGTATTCAACCAATTAAAATATTAAATATATTAATGCTGCTAAATGTAAATTTTGAAAATTTTATTAATTTTTATTAAAATAAAAACGATACAGTTTCAAAACAAGGTACGATATTAACAATGGCTAATATATTATGAACTATGATTTTCAAATAGCTGATCATATTACAAGATTTATGCATGTATAATTGACGAAAGACATAAGCATGAACTGCTTTTATCAACAAACTAAGAAAAATCAGTTGTCTTAATTATCTTCTGTATATATAAATAATTTGTATTTTCCCTTCCTTCTTTTCTCTTTTCATCCATCTTTGTTGCTGTTTCCTTTCAAGCCGTTTCATTCCCTTTCACAATATCAATTGTAAAGTCTGGATTCTATTTATTTTCTCAGTTTCTTGCATTAGGGAGAGAGTATGATGTTTACACATGAGTTAGATTCACTTCACTTATGAATATGGTCTCCAGTTATATCCATCTACCTATAAAAGCCTCAGGTATATCCATTTTATATCTGAGTAGTACTCCATTGTATAAACATATCACATTTTTTATCCATTCTTCCGTTGATGGGAATTTGTGTTGTTCACAAAATTTAGCTATTGCAAATTCTGCTGCTGCCATAAACATGGTTACACATCTATTGCTGTGGCATAATGCATTTAATTGTGGGAAAACATGCAGAAGAGGAATAGGTAGGTCAAATGGGACTTGTAATCCTAGTTTTTTCAAGAATTTCAACAATGATTTCCACAATGGTTGTACCAGTCCACACAGCCACCAAACACTGGAAAAGGGTTCTCTTTACCCACAGTCCCTCTAACATTTGTTATTGGTTGACTTCTTGAGGATAGCCATTCTTTCCGGAATGAGATGGAATTTCAGTGTTTTATTTGCATTTCTTTTATTTTTTTAATATTTAAAAAGAGTACAAAATAGTATAAAAGCAGAGAAACAAGTGGTACAGAATTTCACTTAAAATAATATTAATTTCACAGTATTTGTTGCAAGCCATTGTTTTGTCTCCTTTTTTTCAATTGTTTGTCCTTTTTCTCTTTTTAGTTTCTTATATACTTCTTTGTTTTGTTCTTTCTTCTTCCAATTTTGTATGGGTATATCAGGTAATACAAACAACTAGTTGGAAGCCAAAAATATGTATTTGCATTTCTTGAATGATCAATGATGTTGAACTTTTTTTCATATATTTATTTGCCATTTCTATTTCTTCATCTGAGTACTATGTATTTCTCTCAAATGCCAATTTTTAGATTGGTTCTTTGAACTTGAGAATCCTGATTGTTTTCAGTTATTTATACAGTTAGGAAAGAAGTCCTTCATCTAAAGGATAGTTGGATAAATATTTTTCCCATTATGTGGATCGCTTCTCACTCTGTCAGTGATTTCTGTTGATATTTAAATACATTTTAATTAAATGAGATTCCAGTCATTGATCCTTTGAATTATTTCCCATGCAGTTTGGTGTTTGTTCATGAAGTCTCTGCCTACCTTAAGTCTTGAAGATTTCTACCTACTGACATTTCTAATAAATTTATTCTTTCTTCCAGTGCATATGTTTTGCACTTTTATCTAAGATAGGGTGACTGAGTATGTTTATTGTTGTGTCTACATATTCTAATCTGTTAGCTTAATTCTCAGATATGATTTTTTTCCTGTGCTATACCTATTTTGTCACAATTCCTTTGTAGTTTAATTTCAAGTCAGGAACATTGATGACTCCATTTTTCCCCTGTTTCCTAGGATTGCGTTTGCTGTTTATGTCTCTTCTAGTTCCAAATAAATTTTAGAAATAGATTCTTCAGAGATGTAGAATATGTTAATGGTATTTTGATCAGGACTGCACTAAAATCTGTATAATAGCTTTGGGGGTGTAGCCATTTTTACAGTGTTGGCTCTTCGTCTGCATGAGCGAGGGATATGTTTTCATTTTTTATCTTCTTCATTTTTTTTAAAAAAAACTAAAATTTTCAATGTATAAATCTCTTATTTTCTTTGTTAGATTGATTCCTAAATATTTCGTTTTGTGAATGATTTTGTGAAAAATATGATTTCACTAATATTTCAAAGAGGTTGCTGTTTGTATACAGATATGGTACTAATTTTTGATTGCTGAATATCTCACTAAACTAATTAATTTAAACATTAAATTTAGAGTTCTTTTTGATGAGTTTTTTGAGTCATATCTAGAATGGCATGTTATTTGTGCATAATGATAGTTTGACTACTTTCTTTCACATGCTTATTTATTTTATTTTTCTCATTTGTAAAATTATTCTGGGTAACGTTTTGAAAAGTATACTCAGAGGCTACCCTGTGCCAGTGGGACCTGCCAGTCCAAGCCCAGGCGAAATGTGGGTGAGAACTTCTTCCACCCCGCTGGGACCCCCACACCACTCCACAGCACCCACCCTCCACTGCGCCTGCACAGTGAGAATTACTGCCGATTTCTGAGAATCCCCAGATTCAGTCCTAGCCTAGGCCCGGTGAGTGAGTGGGAGAGCTTCCAGCTACAATGAACAAGGCACCCTGTGCAATGGGACCTACCAGTCCAACTCCAGGTGCAACATGGGTGAGACCCTTTTTCACCCCCTTGGGACACACCCCACACCACTGCTCAGCAGCACCCCCATACCTGCCCAGTGAGAATATCTGCCTCTTTCTGGGGACACCAAGATCCAGTCCCAGCCAAGGCCCAGTGGGTGTGTGGGAGAGCTTTTTGTCCCCCCTACTCCAATTTGACCCTTCCAGACTCAGCTCAGGACCAGCATACAGTCCTAGGGTGAAACCCTGCAGCTGCAATCCCTGCAGAGAGAGTAGGGGACAGAACCAACCAGCTAGTCCAGAAGCAGAACATCTTGCCAGAGGGGCACAACATGTTCACTCCCAAGGACGGCAGATGGAAGGAGCTGAGCACAGCATCCAGAGCAAAACCAGGCACAGTTGGATAAAGCCAAACTTTGTAGACCAGCACCTAAGTTTCAGTAGGTGCTAAGGTTATAACTCTGCCAAAGCTCTACAACAAAGGTCAGAAGACAGTGTTACACAAAATTACAATGAGAAGGAGCAAAATGCAATCTCAGACCCAATGTCCAAACATAAGTGCAGAGGACACTAACACAGAAGAAATTGGAAATCACACAGCTGAAAACAATGAATCAACGGCTTCTAAAATACAGAAACAACTGAAGAAAGGTATAGAGGAACTCAGATTGGAAATGAAAAAAGAAATCCCTGAATTAATAACATCTGCAGTAAAGAATCAAATGCAGAAACATATGGAGGAAAGCCAGTGCCCACCCAGAACAAGTGCAGAGTACACTAACTCAGCTCAAATTTATGAATTAATAGCCTTGATGGTAAATAAGCAACAACAGAAAGTCATACCAGAACTC
>NW_004524639.1:10143670-10144846 GCF_000260255.1 Octodon degus
TAAAAGCCCTTGTTGACCAAAATTAGTACCATGTCATAGTGTGTTGTCTGCAATTAGAAAAAAACTGACAAATGCAAACATTGACGTGCACAACATTTGATTTACACTCGTTGATGATGTGCATGGAATATAGTGAACTGTTGTGTAAAACACGTATTTTCTCACAAGATTATTAATAGAATTATCACATAATCTGTGGTTTCTCTCCTAGATCCTACAGCAAAGAACTGAAAATATGCACTGAAATAGGAGCACACAGGATCCAGTCCTAGCCCACGCCCAGTGAGTGTGTGGGAGAGCTTCCGGCTACCCTGTGCCAGTGGGAAATACGTGTACCATCCCAGGCGAAGCGTGGGTGAGACCCACTTTCACCCCCTTGGGATGCCCCCACCACTTATGAGTACCCCCACCCCAACCACCCAGTAGGAATTTCTGTCGCATTCCGGGAACGCCCAGATCTAGTCCTAGCCCAGGCTCAGTGCGTGTGTGGGAGAGCTGCCTCTGCCCCCTACTCCAACTTGTCGCCTGCAAACTCAGCTCAGGCCTGGCATACAGTCCGGTGGTGAAATCCTGCAGCTGCAATCCTTGCAGAGATTGTAGAGAACAGAACCACTCAGCTAGGTCAATAGCAGAACATCTAGCTAGAGTGGCAAAACAGGTTAACCCTCAAGGGCAGCAGCAGGGAGCTAAGCACAGCAGCCAGACACAAGCCATGCAAAACTGTATAAATTCAAACTTTGTATATCTGCACATGAACTTCAGTCAGCGCTAAGGTTATGACTGCAACAAAGATCTACAACAAACGTCAGAAGATAGTGCTACACAAAATGACAATAAGAAGGACCAAAATGCTATCTCAGAACCCAATCCAACCCATAATAAGTGCAAAGGACACTAACACAGAACAAATTGGGAATCACACAACTGAAAGCAATGAATCAAAAGCTTCTGAAATAAAGAAACAGCTGCAGAAAGATTTAGAGGAACTCAGATTGGAAATGAAAAAAAGAAATCCCTGAATTAATAACATCTGCAGTAAAGAATCAAATGCAGAAACATGAAAAAAACCAATGCCCAGCCAGAACAAGTGCAGAGGACACTAGCTCAGCTCAAATAGATGAATTAATAGTGTCTATAGTAAATAAGCAACACCAGAAAGTCAGACAGGAACTCAGA
>NW_004524639.1:10151878-10154823 GCF_000260255.1 Octodon degus
AGTCCTCTCTGACCTTGAAAGGCTAGGACCAAAATGAATTTCAGCATTCATGTCATTCATTTCTATGTCTTTTTAAGAAGTGTTATTTAGACTATTTTCCCATTTTGAATCATTGCTTTCAGATGTACAATTTTCAAGGACTTTCAATGTCCTGTAGATATTTTCTTCACCTTTTGTGTTGCTTTCAATTTCCCCCTTTAGTTTTGTAAAGATTTACTTCATATAGTTAGTTGTTCTGAGGTTAGTTGAATATCTGTTTATAATTTTTGTATCATTTTTATGAGTTTCTTGAGTTCTCTATTCTATTTATTCGTGTATCCCACTCATGCTTCTTGTTTCTGACTGCTAAAACCAATGAGTATATCTTGAAATGCTTTTGACAAATGCTTTCAGAAAGCCATATCTACCTTGGGGAAATTTTGAATTGTGCTAAATATCTAAAATCCTTTGCTGCAGATTTAGAGGAAGATACAGACAGGTTGAAAGACAAAGCCACATTTATTTCAACATAGTGTTTATACTGATCCTACTGGCTTTAGCAATCTGTGTCAGGAGTGGAGGCTGACGCCTTCATTTTTGTTACCAGTCTTGGAAATGGAAAATCTAAAATTCCGTGATTTCCCATTGACACATGAAACATCTTCTATGTTAAGTGGTGAAAGTTATATATTTTCAGTATAATCTAAAATCCTAACAAAATATGACTTTGTCTCTTTTTGAAAGTTTATTACTTGTTTCTGTGAGAGAAAAGGCTTAGAGTTTATTTTAACATTATTGTGTTGTCATAATTGAGGGCTTTTATATATTCTGTATACCAATCCATTTTCATGAATACTGTTTGTTAAATATATTCCATATATCTGTTCTTATGTTTCTTCCACTTGATATGGATTTTAGAAAGAATAACACTTTTAAAGTTGATGTGATCCATTATACCAAATTTTCCTTTTTTGGTAAGTTTTGCTCCTAGTCAAATCTTTAAACATTCACCTACCTCTAGATTTCTCTGAAGTACCACATGTTTATTTCCTGCAAAAGATTTATACTTGTATGCTTTAAATTTTAGTCTGTGTCTGATTGTGTGGTTTTTTTTTTTTTTGTTACAATGTGTGAAGTATGGATTCAGATTCATTTTATTGCTATTGGTCTCTTGAAGGAGAATTACTATATGCTACATTATGAAAAAATGTATCCCTTCTTCATTTAATTACCTTACGCTTTTTCAAAAATCTGGTAAAATTTTTTCTGTGTTTCTATTTCTCGGTCCATGGTATGTTCCACTTATCTATATATCTTTCTTCATTAAAAGCACATTTTCTTGATTTCTCCCATTTGTATATTAATCCATATATTAATATGCAGTAGTTTCTTCCATGTTATTTTTCATTATAATGACTGTTTTATCTACTTTAAAGTCTGCTCTCTTTTATTCAGATTTAAAGAATGTCCATGTTTAGAGAATACTTCATTATTTTTATGCAAAATGCATAAATCTAAACAAATTGAACACAAATATTCACTTGTACTATATTGACATCAATAAGTACTTTTCTGCCTACTTTTGGTATTTTTATGCTTCTTTTATTAGTGTTAACATTTTTCTGGTTAAAGATACATACATACTGAATGTACCTAAATATTTTACTTTCCTTGAGGTGGTTGAAAGTAGTATTTTTATTTAATTTTGGAGTCTTCGATATCATTACACATATAGGGCAATGTGTTTTTATCATACATTTTGGAATAGTTGTTTTAGGTTAGTGTTTTATATGAAAATAACTGTGTCTGAAAATGGGAATAATTTTCTTAATAAATTGTATACTTTTTCTTTTTCTTGAATAATTGTAGTGAATGTAATTCACATTACTTTGTTAAATGAGTGGTAAACTCAAATACCCTGCCTCATTCACGATCTTAAGAGAAAGTGTCTGTTTTGTTTAATCTTTCAAAGTAACATTTCTTCAATTTATTGGTTATTTTGTTTGTATGCTTGATTTTTTTTCAATTTCTGCTCTAATTTTTATGATTTCCTTCCTTCCTCATGTTAGCTTTGGTTTGTATTCTCATGTTTTTCCAAAAACTCGGAGTGCATCATTAGTTTACTTACTTGAGCTCATACTGTTTTTCTGGTGTGGAAATTCTTCACTTCAAACCTCCCTCTTAGTGTATCACATAGGTTCCAGTATGTCAAAATGCCACTACCATTTGAGAGGAGGTTCTGTCTAATTTCTATTTTAACTTCGTCTGTGATCTACTGATTATTCAAGACAGTATCATTTGTCTTGTGTTTGCACATTTTCTGTGGGGGGCTTTGCCATTGGTTACAAGTTTAATTGCATTGTGTTCTTTACTATATGCATAAGATAATTGTAATCATTTTGCATAAAATCATGAATGCTTTATGGGTTAATATGTGGTCTTTTTGAGAAAGTTTCACGTACTGCTGAGATGAAGGTGTATTATCTTTTTGCTCAATGGAATGTTCTGTAGATATTTTCTAAGTTCAATGATTTTGAAGTTAGCTCAATTCTAATTTTGCTGTGTTATTTTTTTCCTTGTCTAGTTGATATGTCCATTTGTAACAGTAGAATATTGAGGTCAACCTCTGGTATGGCTTGTACATTCCCCAGGAGCCTTCTACAGTTTTAGGTGAGGCTTAACATGAGAACTGGTAATGATTAATATTTTGCAATGCTAGGATTAAGCATCTGAATGGCATCTGCTCTAAGAGCAGGTAGTCTGGATAAAACATGAAGCGGCCTGCTCAACTCTTCTTGCTGCTTCATGTTTATTGCTGCTGTTGCTTGTCTTTGGCTCTGAAAACTACTCGGCTTTTCTTTTTTTTTTCAAAGTTTTATTGACAAACAGATAGCAATGAGACAGTTTCAAATCAAATCGAAAGTACAGTTTCAACAAATAATACACTGCATACATTCTTCTCAGTG
>NW_004524639.1:10154923-10178537 GCF_000260255.1 Octodon degus
TAAAGAATCAAATGCAGAAACATATGGAGGAAACCCAAAGCCCACCCAAAACAAGTGCAGAGGACACTAGCTCAGTTCAAATATATGAATTAATAAAGTCGAAAGTAAATAAGCAACAGCAGAAAGTTATAGAAGAAATTAGAGTGCAATTCCTTTCTACTAGCTCAGCTCAAGTCTATGAATTAATAGCGTTGACAGTAAATAAGAAACAGGAGAAAGTTATAGAGGAACTCAGAGCGGAATTCTTTTCTGAAATAAAAAAAGAATTCTCTGAACTAATAGCATCTGAAGTAAAGAATCAACTACAGAGGGAGGAAACCCAACCAAAAAAACCCCCACTGCATTAAAAGAAATAGTAAATGCTTCTAAAGAAGACATTGGTAAAAAAAATATAAGAGATAAGAAAAATGACAGATTCCTTGAATGAGCAATACATGAAAGAAATAGATTGCATGAAGCAGAGTCAAAGAGATATAGAGAACCTTAAAATCTAAGCCATATGCTTGGAAAACTGTTTGCATGAAAGTGAAAACAGAGTTTCACATCTTGAAGATGCTGGTGCAGCTCTTGAAAAGGTAAGAAAAGATCTCTTAAAAACAACTACTATGTAGGAAAAAATAATTAATCAGTTGAAAGATGATGCAAAGATGAACAATGAGAGAATGATAGGTATCAATGAGAAAGAAGGAGCCAATATAAATGACATTAACAAAGTATGGGCAGAAGTAATAGCAGAAAAATTCACAAATACAAGGAAACAATCTGACATTCAGGTAACCGAAGCATACAGAACACCAAGTAACCTCAACCCAATGAAAAAAACACTGAAAAATAAAATAGTCAAGATCCCAGATTTTCAGCAGAAGAATAATATACAGAAAGCCACTAGAGAAAAGAAGAAGCTCACATTCAAAGGAATATCCATCAGAATTATATGCCACTTCTCTTTACAAACCATGAAAGCAAGAAGAAAGTAGGGCAGAGTACTTCAATTCCTTTATGCAAAACCAATTCCAGCCGAGACTACTATACCCTGCAAAACTTTCTTTCAAGTTTGATAGAGAACTGAAAATACTTCCTTGACAAAGAACAACTGAAGAATTTCATGATGAAGCCAACCCTACACAGGCTCCTGACAGATGTTCTGGAGGGGGATCAAAATGATCAGAGCTCCAGGAATGAGACAAAATCAACCAATTAAGTAGGGCAAACAAACACAGAAAAAAAAGGAGTAAAAAGCAACAAGTAAATGGCATGTCAAACAAAGTCAATACATCTCAATTAGAACAATCAATGTAAATGTACAGTTCACCAATTAAGAGAAATAGAATAGCAGTGAATTATGAAACAAAATCCAACAAGATGCTGTATACAAGAAACACATTTAACCCATATAATCATTAATATAATGAAAGACAAAGGACGGAAAACAATACTATATGCCCAGCACCTCAGAAAAAAGCAGAGGTAGCAATGCTATTCTCAAACAGTCTCAACATCAAACCAAGAATGATCAAGCGAAAGAAAGAAGGCCGCTATATACTGGTTAGGGGAAAATTTCAAGAGGAAGATGTAACACTCATAAATATGCATGAAAGAAACAGGGGAGCTCCCAAATATATAAAATGAATATTAATGGACATGAAAAATCTAATATCCAATACCACAATCTTAACGGGAGGCCTTAACATCCCCTTATCCCAAAAAGATGTGTCAAACAGACAAAAACTTAAAAAGAAATAACAGAACTGAACCTGAGTTTAAAACAAATGGACTTGTTGGATGTATACAGAGTGTTCCACCCAAACACAGCTGAAAACACATTTTTCTCAGCTGCCCATGGTCGTTTTCTAAAATAGATCACATAGTAGACCATACGTCATGCTTAACTATATGCAAGAAAACAGAAATAATCCCATGCATCTTATCTGACCATAGTGCAATAAAATTGGAAATAAATGAGAAAAGAAACCAGAAAAGCACCCAAATACATAGAAAATAAATGACAACCTACTCAGCAATCAATGGGTCACACACGAAATTAAACAAGAAATTCAACAATATCTACAATTCAGTGAAAATTCAAGCACAATTTATCATAGTATATGGGATACAATGAAAGCAGTTCTCAAAGGAAAAATCATAGCTGTGAACTCACACATTAGGAAAACAGAATGGGAACAAATAAATACCATAATGCTGCACCTTCAACAGGTAGAAAAGGAAGAGCAACCAAAGACAGAGCCCAAAGACAGAAGGAAATTATAAAGATAAGAGGAGAAATTAATTCAAATGAGATGTAGAAAACACTTTAAATAATCAGCGAAACAAAATACTGGTTCTTTGAATGATTAAATAAAATCGATAAGGCCCTCGCTAACCTAATCTAAAAGAAGAAAGAAAAAGTTTATATACAAGCAATAAGGAATGAAAAGGGTGTAATTACCACACACTGAGCGGAAATTCAGAACATTATCAATAAATATTTGAGAATCTTTGCTCTCACAGAATAGAAGACACAGAAGAAATTGACAGATTATGAGAAAGGTAAAAATTACCACATCTTAACAGACAAGATATGACAACTCTCGGTAGCCCAATAAAGCCAATGAAATGTGATATGAAAAAAAAAAAAACTTACAAAGAAAAGTCCAGGTCTGGATGGATTCACAGCTGAATACTACAAGAAATTTACAGAAGATATAGTCCCTATACTCCTCAAACTCTTCCATGAAATGGAAAAGGAAGCAATCCTCCCAAAATCATTCCTGGAGGCAATTATTATACTGATACAAAAAGCAGGGAAAGACAAAACTAAGAAAGAGAACTGCAGGAAAATCGCCCTCATGAACATAGATGAAAAATCATCAATCAAATCCTAACAAATAGAACACAGCAAATTATCAAGAAGATCATATACCATGACCAGGTAGGATTCATCCCAGGGATGCAAGGATGGTACAATATTCGAAAATATATAAATGTAATACACTATATCAATAGAGCAAAATCTAAAATCCACATGATCATCTCAAATGATGAAGAAAAGGCTTTTGAAAAGTCCAAAACTCATTCACGTTCAAAGTCCTACAGAAAATTTGAATAGAGGGCCTCTACTTCAATCTGGTAAAAGTCATTTAAAAAAAATCGCAAACATAATTCTAAATGAGGAAAAATTGAAATATTTTACTGTTATATCTGGAACAAGACAAGGATGTCCTCTATCACCACTCCTATTCAATGTAGTTCTGGAATCATTAGCTACAGCCATTAGACAAGAGAAAGAAATAAAAGGAATATGGAGAGGTAAAGAAGAAGTTAAATTATCATTATTTGCAGATGACATGATACTTTACTTGGAAGACTCAAAAAACTTGACCAAGAAGCTACTAGACTTAATACAGAAATTCAGTAGCATAACAGGATACAAAGTCAATACCCAAATTCAATAGCATTTCTCTACACAGAAAACAAACAGAGAGGGAAATTACAGAAATAATATATTTTACAATACCATCGAGGAAAATGAAATACCTTGGAGTTCATCTAACTAAAGAACTCAAAGATCTTTTAAAAGAAAATTAAAATACTATTAAAAAAGAGATGGTAGAGGATTTCAGAAAATGAAAAGATAGTCCATGCTCCTGGATAGGAAGAACCAACATTGTGTACATGGCCTACTCCCAGAATTGCTGTACACTTTTAATGCAATCATTATCAAACTACCACCAACATACCTCACAGAGGTAGAGAAATCATTCCTAAAATGTATTTGGTACCAGAAAAGACCTAGAATAGCAAACACAATCAAGGGCAATAAGACAAGGTAGGAGGCGTTCCAATTCCTGACTTGAAAATGTACTACAAGGCTACTGTAATAAGATCAACATGGTACTCGCAATGCAATAGACCTGAAGATAAACGGAAAAGATTAGAATATGCTGACGCCCCTATGAACATACTCAGCCACCTTAACATTCATAAAGGAGCCAAACATACTCAGTGGAAGAAAGATAGCCTCTTTAAGAAGTGGTGCTGGAGAAACTCGCTTACTACAAGCTGAAAACTAAAGCTTGACCCATGTCTATCTCCATGCACTAAGTTAAAGTCATAATGGATTAAAGACATAAACATTAAAGCAGAGAAACTACGTCTCCTGGAAAACAATGTAGGAGGAATTCTTGAAGACAGGGTTAGGCAGAGTTCATGAAAAAAATCAAATCATACAGGATACACATGAAAGAATTAACGGGGACCTGTTCTTATTTAGAAGTTTTTCCAATTCAAAAGAAATTACCAATAAAGTGAAAAGACAACCCACAAATTTAGAGAAAGTCATTACAAATAAGTACTCAGTCAAAGGTCTGTTCTTTAGATATATAAAGAACTAAAAAACTCTAGGGCCCCAAAGAGGAAAGTGATTGATGATGTAGACTCTGCCTAAGGAGAGTCACATGGAGAGAAAACATTCTCTCAGGCTTTCACAGAGAGCACATTGGCCAAGCAATGGACATTACTCATCCTCATGGCTGACACTAGCAAAGTTCTACAATCTGCAGTACAGGACCTCAGGATAAATCCTGAGGGGATTTCACCGACCTTAGACCCAAAAGCTACAACTCTTGTTGCATAGGTCCTGCTTTACCTTGGTCTTAACCATCCAGAAGGAAAGTATATAAACAAAATATAAGAAGTAAAGCCATGCTGTTATGTTGAGCTGTAGGGGACTCAGGTCAACAATTTCTGACATTGCCAGTCAAGCGGAAGACCCAATACTATTATGGGCTACTGGACTCTCTTAGAATAGTTTGCTGAATTTACACACCTATAATATTCAAATAACGGAGCTTAACAAAAAAAGGGGATACAGATGAATGTCCATTTAGTATCTGTGTATTCAAAGTGGTTATGATAGATATATCATTATATTCTCTTAATGAATAGAGGGATTTGTTCTAATGTTGTTTGTAAATAGGATATCATGTCTGCATCTTGTACAGCAATTAGCCACTAGGAAGAATGTGTACAATGTGTTAATTATTGAAACTGTCCTACCAACTTGATTTGAAACTGTCTCATTGCTATTTATCAAGAAAATTATTGAAAAAAATAAAAAAAATGTTTATTGAATAAGAGTAATGATAGTGGACCACTTTGTCTTGTACCCGGTTTTAAACATTTTTAATTTTTGTCTATGGAATATATTGTTTACTGCTGCCTTGTCATAGATGGCTTTTATCAAATTGAGGTGTAAATCATCTACTTTGATTTTCCGTAGGGAATTAAACTTGAATGAATGTTGGAATTTCTTGGCATGTTTTACTGTATTTGTTAATGATCCTGTGATTTTTTTTCCTCTTGTGCACCACTGATATGTTTTTTTGTATTTTTTGATTGAACCGTCCCTGTATTCCTGGGATGAACTCCACTTTGTGAAGGTGTATAATATTCTTGGTGATTTTTCTGCAGTCTCCTTGATAGTATGTTATTAAGAATTTTTGCTTCTATATTCCTTAGGAATATTGGTCTGTAATTCTCTTTTTTGACTGGGTCTTTCTCTGAGTTTGGTATCAGACGTAATACTTCCCTCCAGTAACGAATTGCTTCCCTTACCATTTCATAAAAATATTTCGTGTGTATTAGCATTAAATCTTTTAGTTTCTTGCAGAATTCAGCCATTCATCCATCAGAACATGGCTTTTATTTATTGGTAAGGTTTTAATTATGTTTTCTATTTCATGGACTGAAATTATACTGTTCAAAAATTTTATGCCTGTCCTATTCATCTTTGATAATTTATATGCTTTTATGAATCTGTCCATTTCTTTAGGGTCTTCTATCTTTTTTTCTTTGTGGAATCAGGGATTGAACTCAGGCCCTTGCATTTGCCAGGCTAGCAATTAATTATTCAACTGAGTCTTCTATCATTTTTGAGAAAAGAATTTTTATGTTGGTATTAATGATCTCAATTTCTAATGGATCTGTAATGTTTTCACTCTTTTCAGTATTTATTGCATGACTCTGTTTTCTTTCATGCTTTGACAGGATGGCTAGGTGTTCATCATTTTTTTACGCTTTCAAAGAATCAATTTTTTGATGCATTAATTCTTTATATTGTCTCCATGGAGTCTATTGCATGAACTTTGTTTTTTCAAAATTTTATTGATAAACAAATAGCAACGAGACAGTTTCAAATCAAATCGGAAGTACAGATTCAACAAATAACACACTGAAAACATGAGAAGTACATAATTCTTTATCCTATTTTTAAAATATAATCTAATTTTTAAATGTTTTTTATCATATTATGTAGGGACTTAAAGTTCAAAATATCAATACTTGATAGCCTAAATCGTTTGCATTAAGTTTTGCTCTGATCCTTATAATGCTTTTCATGAATGTTGTAATTGGCAGCTGTTTTTTTTTTCTAAAAGCTTGAAGTTTAATATGATATTAGGTTGTTTATATGTGCTCCTTCTGTTTTCTTGAGATGAGCATTTACCAGTGTAAATTTCACTGTTATGACTGATTTCATTGCATCTTACAAGTGCCAGAAATTTGTATTTGCATTTTGGTGTGCACGTATACATTGCATAATTTCTTTTTAAAATTTTTCTGTAACCCATCAGTTATTCACCAGGGTGTTATTTTACTTCCATTTGTTTAGGAAATTTTTTCATTTCTTTTGCCATTAATTCCATTTTTTTTTGCACTTTGCTCAGATAGAATATGAGGGAAATTATCAACTCCTTTACATCTATTTACACATGTTCTATGGACTAATATATAGCCTAATTAAGAGACCATACACTGCTCAGGAGAGAATGTGCATTCTTTTTTTAAATATGTTTAGTACAGGGTCTATAGGGTCACACTACATAGATCAGACTAATAGTGATGCTCCTGTTTTTAGCCTCCCAAGTGCTGGGATTACAGGTGCATGCCACTGTGACCAAGAATGTGCATTCTGATGTTGGTGGTTGGAACACTGTAAATATTTACCAAGTTGATTGGTTAAGAGGTTTGGTTCAGTTCTGTTATTTGCTGATTTTATGTCTAGTTGTCCTCTTACTGTTAAGGGGGTATTAATGCCCCCTGGTACACTTGTGTTATTGCTTATTTCATTTTACATGTCTATAAATATTTGTTGTATGTATTTGTGTGTTCCTATATTTGCTGAACACATGTTTATGATGGTCATGTTCTCATTTTGATAGTTTTCCCTGACAAGTATGTAGTGTTCTTCTTTATCTCACTTGATCATTCTTGGTTTGAAAATCATGTCTTCAAACAGAATAGATAAGCTAGGTCTTTTCTGAGTTTTTGATACATGAATTATTATTTTTCCATCATTTTGTTTTAAGTCTATGAATTTACTTTTGAGTTAAATGTGTTTCGGGTATACAGCATATTGTTGGGTTTTGTTTCTTGATCACTCAGCCAGTCTATTTCTTTTAATTGGTGAACTGTGGCCCTTTGCACTGATGATTATAACTCTCATATACTGGCTTGTCTCTATAATGTTATATTTCTGCTGTTGGTTCCTTATTTTTCACTTCTGTTAAATTGCTTATTCTACTGGGTTTTTGTTTCTGTTGTTGATCTTGTTTGTTTAAAAAAACGGTAATGAAAGAAAACATGAGACAAGAAAAAAATATCATAGGACTGTCCTGCTACAATGTTGTATATGGTTAGATTTCTAAATTTCTGTGTAAAAAGGTGTAATTGTTTATTTTTAGTTTTTTTTTTTTTGCATTCTATAGGAATTTAAAGTTTTGTATATCAACAATTGTTGGAAAATACCTGTTCCATGTTTTGTCTAAGGTGTTTGATATTCAGAGAGTGATGTTAAGCTTACCAGCCTATGTTATAGGCTAACAATATCGTTAAGCTTCTCCCCTGGCTTAACAACTTAAGTTTGCAGAACAAAAAAAATTAGAGGAAAAGAAGAGTTACAAGGATAGCCAACATTTTGGCCCTATCCCTTCCAGGTCAGTGAGGATTCAGGACATAAGAGAACCTGTATTTTATCATATTGTAATTCGGTGGTGTCCAAAATTTTCTGTTGAAGGAGCTTACGGGGCCACAGTGGAAAGTGATGAATGATGTAGAGTGTGCATAAGGAGAGTCACCTAGAGAAAAAACATTCTCTCAGGCTTTCACAGAAAACAAATTGGTCAAGCAGTGGTCATGCCTCATTCACATGCCTAATTCTGACAAAAGATTTGCAGAATTGAGGTACAGGGTTTCAGGGTAAATCCTGAGGGGAATTGATCTTATCAGATACAACAGGCACATTTCTTATTATATAGGTCTTGCTTTATCTTGGTCTTAGCCACATGGCAGAAAATTATAAACATGTGGTATCAAAAGTAGAGCCATATTAATATGCTGGGCTGTAAAAGAATCAAGTCAATAACTTCTGACATTGCCAGTTCTGTGGATAACCCACTACTATTATGGACTACTGGACTATATTGGATTATTTTGCTGAATTCATGCACCTACAATATTTGAATGGCAGTGGAATACCAATCTCTGACAAAACTAAACAAAAAATTGGGATATAAATGAAGGACCATTTTGTAGTAAAAAATATATATCTATATATACAAAATAGTTAGGATAGATGTACAGCTACTTTCTCTTAGTTCAATGAGAAGAAAAATTTGTACTGATAACGTTTATACAAGATTTCAAGTCTGCACCTTGTACTATGAATCACCAATGCGAAGACAACAATATGCAATGTATTAATTATTGTAACTGTCCTACTAACCTGATTTGAAACTGCCTCACTGCTACTTCTTTCTTAATAAAATTAATTTAAAATAATGTCATTGAAGATTTGTACAAAAAGGTATCAATTTTATGTCAGGTTATACACATATTTTTTCATATATATGTGTGTTTATATAAAACACAATGGAGAATTAATATTCAGTGGAAAATGAACATATACTTTTAAAAGTTTCTTCTACTAGGAGAATATATCATACTGTGCCTTATAAGTGGATTGTAAGTCAAAGATACATTATGAATCTTAAAAGAAAAATTAAGATTAAAGAATATTCAGAAAATTAATTATCAATCAACTAAAAAATTCAGAACAATTCAACTCAGAAAATATTTTTGCAATAGTAAAGAACTATTAAAAATAAAATATAACATAAGTATTGGAATATCAAATATATGACAAGCACTTCTAACAGAATGGGGATAGAATATCACACAAAGTTCTAGTATGCTGTGGACAGCGACAGTGTCCATGTTGCTTACTAGTGGCCAGGTGTCACTTGTGGGACTGAGCTACTACTATTTCCTTGACACTTACCCTGTAGACCCAGACAGAATAATGACCTCCAGGGTGCAGGGGAAGTCCATTGGTAGAGTATGCTGATGAAAATATTTTGCTGCTGTATACAAAAGAATTAAAAGATTGTTGCTGTATACTTCTTTTTCTCCTGTGTTCAATTGTTTGCCCTATTTTGTGGGTTCTTTCCACTCTCATTCATGGAGTTGTGGTCATTTTGATCCTTCTCTAGAATGCCTTTTAGTAGTATGTGTAGTATTGGCTTTGCCATCATGAAATTCTTTAGTTGTTCTTTGTCATGCAAGTATTTCACTTCTCCATTATATTTGAAAGAGAGTTCTTCAGAGTATAGCAGTCTGGGCTGGAATTTGTTTTCTTTCAAAATGTGTAGTACTTTGCTCAATGCTTTTCTTGATTTGATATTTTTGGTTTTTTTTTTTTTTGTATTTTTTAGGGAAGGGTCTAGAGGGTGTTCAGGGTCTCACTACTAGGTTGGACTAGTAATGATCCGTGTGTTTATAGCCTCCCAAGTCCTGGGATTACAGGCACATGACCCCATGCCCAGTCTCAATTGCCATCTCAGCATTCCCTGGGGGAGGGGCAGGCATGTCAGGCCTGGGTATCAAACTCCTGGTCCCGGCTATCTGGCCAGCCCTTACTTAATTGTCTGTGAAGAGAAATCTGCCATTATTCTGGTGGATTTTCCTTTAAATGTGATCTCTTTCTTTGCTCTAGTGGCTTTTAGTATACTGTTACTGTGCTGACTTCCTAGGATCTTGATTATTATATGTCTGGGTGAGATTTTAATTGGGTTGATGTTATTTGAAGTTCTTTATCTTAATGTCATATTGTTTCCCCATATTTGGGAAGTTTTCTGCTATCACTTCTGTCCATATTCTTTTTACATCGTTTGTATTGAAACCTTTCTCATTGAGCCTATTAGTCTCACATTGTTCATCTTTGCATCATCTTGCAGATTTTTAATTATTTTTTCTGCATCCTAGTTGTTTTTAAGATATCTTTTCTTACCTGCTCACTAGCTGCAATGGTGTTTTCAAGGTTTGAAAGTCTATTTTCACTTTCATTCAAATGGTTTTGCTAGGGTGTGATTGAGGTTTTAATTTCCTGTAAAATTAATTTAGGATTAATTAATCAAGGATTCCAACATTTTTTTTTTTGGTGGAACCGAGGATTGAACTCAGGCCCTTACACCTGCCAGGGAAGCACTTATTCCACTGAGCCATTTCCCCGGCCCCAATTCCAGCATTTTTGTATTCTTTATTTTTCATCAATGTCCTCTTTAGAAGAACTTAGTCCTTCTTTCATTATAGTTATCATATCTTTTTTATTTCAAAAATTATCTCTGATCTCATTTCCTCTGTACCTTTCCGCAGTTGTTCCTTTACTTGAGATATTACTACTTCAGAGATTTCAGGTGTGTAATTTCTGATTTCTTCTATGCTATTGTCTCCTATATTTTTTTCTGGCTGGGTTCCGGGCCTTAGAATGCATTTTGCTTCTTTTCTTTGTCATTTTGTAGAGCATTGTCTTCTGACCTTCGGTGTAGAGCTTTGATAGATTTATTATTGTAGCATCAGGTCTGGGTCTACCAAGTTCAAACTCGTCCAGGTTGGTGTGGATTGGATCTGGCTCCTGTGCTCCACTTCTTCCTGATGCAGCCGTTGGTGGTGTACCTGCTGTGCTACTCTGATAAGATGTTCTGTTCCTGGATCAGCCAGGTGGGTCTTGCCTCTAGCCTCTCTGCAGGGAGTTTTGCCGCAGGGTTCCACACTGGGCCTGTGTGGCGGAGGAGGATCCACTCACATGCCAGGACTAGATGCTGGCTCGAATGAGCATCTGGTGCTCCCTGGGTGGTCTCACTCAAACGCTGGGCCTGTGCTCTGGGTTGAATGAGGATCCACTGGGCCCAGGGCGGTCCCACTCATATGCTGCGTTTGGGCTCTGTGTCAACTTATCAAAGATCTTATCTTTTACGTCTGAAAGGTTATCTTCAGCTTTGTGCAAGCAGTTTCACCAACATTCAATGTAATTATTAATTTCCTGGAGAAGTATTTGAATCTATTTCATGCATTCTACTTCTTACATATAAAGATCATTCACTGTTTCCATTATCTTCTTGTCATCATCTATTTTTCACCTGTCTCTACTCTATATTTTCTGAGCATTGCTTTATAAATATTGATTTTTTTACCTGGGAGATTATTTAGGATCTGATTTCTTTTGTAACTTCATGGATTTTTTCCTTTTCCTTTCTTACTATTATTTCAGAAATTCCAGGTGTGTGGCCTCCAATCTCCTTTACTTGTTCTAATTGGGCTACAAGTCTGAGGTTGCACTTTGCTTTTTCACATGGTCATTTCCTATTTAAAAAATAATGACAATTTATTTTCTTTGATTATTCTTATGGGTTTTGGTAATGCATACCTATCACCAATATCAAGACTTCTCTAGTAAAAATCTGTTCTTCATGAAGGTCTTCTACTTGTAGGAGTTTATTAGTTTGTGTCCATTATAAGATATGAATTTCTCAATTAATTAAGAGTGAGATATTGCCATCTGTTTGGCTCAATCACTAGACCTTTTTGGTGGAACTTTGGTGAGATTATTACCCTAGAGATTCCCAGCATTGTTATAGAGGTAAGAACCACTAATTATAATAGACATGGCATTCTAGCTAATGTAGTAAAATTAGTAATAACAGTAGCATGAAGCACAATTTTGAAATTGCCACACTTTAGTGACAATTGATTTGATACATTAGACCTTAGGAGCAGAGTCTATCACTATATGACCTGATTGGTCATAAATTCAGAGTTTGTATGCAAAGCATTTCCCCTTGATTAAGTGGTTTTACCCTGTTTTGGAGAAATTTACTGAGGATAGTTTGTAAAGCAAAGATAACTGGAAAGAAAATAGAGACAAGAATGTCAGACAAAGATTGATTGCACATTTGAGAAACTAGAGACAGTTCTAAAAAAGAAATAATGAAGGATTATTCAATGGATTATCTGAATTTTGTCTCTGATTTTGGGGAATGAGATTAGTTTTCTGTGGTTGGAGTTCTCCATAGCCATTTAGAAAAAAGAAAAAAGGAAAGAAAGAGATGGAGAAAGGAAGGAGCCAAAGGGTGGGAGGAGAGAGAGAGAGAGAGAGAGAGAGAGAGAGAGAGAGAGAGGAAGAAAATGAAAAGAAAACAAAAAGAAGAGAAAACAAAAAACATTGAAAGGGCTGGTTACCAAGTCCTGTATTTTTCCTAAGCTGGTTGCCAGTCTCACAGATTTCTGTCATCTGTAGTCTCATTGTTATTGCATCTTCAGATTTTGCTCATTATTAGTCTTTTGCCTTTCCATCCTGTGCACCTAAGGTCAACCCCTATTGTGTCACTGGGCCTTCTAAAACAGTTCACCTCAGTCATGTCAGTAGTGAAGGGAGGTGGTACCATCCTCAGGTGAGGCTTACCTTGTTTTTTGTGGTACTGGAAAGCTGTCTTGTTACTAGAGATATGCAGCTGAATTTTTTTGGTAATTTGATTATACTTACAATATTTACTTATCAATTTTTATATTAAACACATTTTATTGTATGTTTTAGCATTTTCTGTGAAAATGACAAGATTGACTACTCCTGTCAAATTCTGTTTTCTTCATTTTTTTTTAGTTTTATTTTTGATTTTGTTTTTCAATGTAAAGTTGAGTGGAATTTATAATAACTGAGGCTTTTCTCTTCTCTGGACAAAAGGAAATATTTTTAAATTGTACTAAAACAAATAATTTTGAAAGCGATTCTAACATATGTTGCTTATCAGGTTCAAATAATTTTCTTCTAAAATATTTGGAACCTCTTCTTGCATTCTCATACATGACAATATGAAAACTAAAATTGATTTTTGTATAAATGTTTATTATATTTACTTCAATTTTTTCATATTGTATATACTTTATTAATTTTTTTGTGGAACCAGGAATTGAACTCATTCCCTTGTGCTTGCCAGGGAAGTGCTTATTCCACTAAGCCATCTCTCCAGCCCCCATTAATATCTTTTAATGTGTTAATTAAAATATGTTAAGCTTTTTGAAATTGTGAAGCTACATGTATAGGAAATGTAGTCATAATATATATGTAGATGTTAAGAGCATATAATCACATATATTGAGCTTCCACCATATTGTTATGTAGATTTTTGGTAACAGTATAGAAGGATATAGATTTCTTAAACATTAGCACATAATGCAGACCATTTTCCTCTGTTTTCCTAGTGTAAAATTGTATACAATGGTGTAAAGCTCTTTTATTGCTTTATATCTACCACTGATAATGTCAAACTTTTATGTGTAGTCATAAGTTTAATCGTAGTTTAAAATATGCATATGTGCTTTATTATGGATATAAATATTGAGTTTATTGTACATTTTCATAATGCACATGATATATTCTGATTGTATTATTAGCCCATTTGCCCACACTTTTTTGTCCATCATCCCTTTCCATTAGACTAAGAAGCCTGCTTTATAATTTCTTATCATATTTTTTGCTTTTCTTAGATTTCACATATAAACAATACCCATAATTCCTCACTGCATAAATCCTACATATTTCACTTATTATGATTATATCTGGTTCAATACTTTTCCCTGCAAACAACATGACTTATTTCTTCTTTACAGCTGAATGACACTCTATTCTATTTATTATCCTCATCTGTTCATATAGTAACTGGGAAATGAGTTGATTCCATAACGTATGTTTTGTAAATAATGCTGTATTAAACATGACAAGACATTTAACAAATTTGATACTTTGTGTTGGACTTCCATTTTTAGGTGTTTGAGGAATACCTATGCTGATTTTCATAATATCTACAATAATTTATTTTCCAGAAGTGGTATAAGAGAGTTCCCTATTTCTTGTAAACTGGCATCATTGTAATTTTTCTGTATGATTGGTAATAGCCACATTGACTGAATAACATGGGATCAGTATATTTTTCACTTGTAATTCTCCAATGGCTAGTATATTTCTTTTGAGAAGTGTCTGCTGAGAGCATTTGTCCACTTGTTGAGTAAAACCTTTGCTCATTTAGTATCATTTTAATTATTTCTTTATTTCTTATTTTCATTTTATTTATTTGTACAGGGTGTTGCTATGCAGCTCGAACTTGTAATGATCTTCCTGTCTCAAGCTTCCCAGCCCTGGGATTACATACATGCACCACCATGACGAGTCCCAAGTCCTTGCACTTGCCAGGCAGGTGCTTAGACTGCTGAGCTATCTCCCCAGCTCTAATTTAGTATCATTGATTTTAATATATTTGAGATGTAACCCAATTACAAATGGATGTGCACCTGTATTTCTAGATTAGGATAGTTGCTCTACTGATACGTCAGTATTCGAGACCATCCTGAATTATTTTCTCTTGTAATACCCTGGATGAATCTTAATGTTACTATTATTATAGTAAGTTGAAGAATAAATGCTGTATCTATTTTCCCCATGGGAATTTCCTTAACAATGTTTATTATTTGTCACTCCTAAAATTGATAGATCTTATTGTTAAAGATAACTAAGCCTGAAATTTATTTTGCGGAAAACTATTCCAAATATTGCTCTATTATTTAATGGTAAAATAATTATTGACCATTCATATTTCTTCATACAATTATATAATGTACTAAGAGAGACATATTGTTCCTGTGTGCGTCAAATTATTGTAACTCAAGGGTTTCATAGGGCAATTATTACATCTCACATTGCAGTGTGATGCAATATAGCCAGAGACTTCCAGAACATAAAAACACCTCAGCTCAATGAAACTTAAAGAAACTTGAAACTGTTGTTTACTCTTGCATGAATAGCTTAAGCTGTTTATAAGAAAGAAACACTTTCTAATTGACCTAGACTTAACATGAGCAGAAGATAGTAAGATCAATTTTCTAGCCTCTGAGCATGATCTCTGGGCCAGAACACTAGTAATCAGTCATTTGATACTTTATATGTATGGATCCCATGACATTGGCATGCTTGTGATGTTGGTTTTATAAGAATATTTTCAAAATAACTTGGAGCATCATCTGGAGCATTGAGTATCCAATGATATTTTAGTCTCAAACAGAACAGAAATTAGACTGAAGAGGAGAGCTCACTTTTGGAGAAGTCTGTTTTGATTATTAATTTTTGGGGGTGTTTCTTTTACCATCAAAACATTAAAAAATGTATTCATGAAATTGTGCATATTTTATGTTATTTTTCAATGTTTTCAAAAATTACTTACATTTTTTGAAAATTTTATTTATATTACTCTTTTTTAAAAAATGAAACAAATTCATTTAAAAATAATAAGATAATAAAATAGCTAATACGTTGTACATCACCATTATCTTTAAAGTAGTTGTTGGGCTGGCCAAATAGCTCAGGGGATTAAAGCACCTTCAAACAGGAACAGGGGATGGGGGTTCAATCTCAGGATCTGCCATGCAGGCCCTGCCCCTGAGATGCACTGAGACAGTAATTGAGAATGGGCATGGTGGCACATGTCTGTAATCCCAGCTCTTGGGAGGCTGTAAGCAGGTGGATCACTACAAGTCCGATCTAGTAGTGAGACCATGAATACAGTGTAGACCCTTCCCTAAAAATACAGAAAAAAAAGTAGTTGCCAAGTCATACAAATCTTAAAACAAAACTATTTCTTATAGAAAAAAGATAATAGGATAAAACTTTGTTTTCAATGGACTAGGAAAATATGACTACAAAAGAAAAAAAAATTAACATATATAGAAATATTTTTGAAACAACATAATACACAATTTGTGGAAGTATTTTAATGTACTTCTCTACTGTCTAATTTGTTTTTATTTGCATATCTACCCATCACTTTATATCTTTGTTATGTATATGCATTATATTTTTCAGTTACCTCCACTGATTTATTAATGCCTCAAACTTATAATTATTCATTACAGTATAATCCACAATTGTGAATAAATATCACTTTTCCTATTCATTTACTTAATAATGGATATATGTGTTATTTCCAAGATTTAACTCTTACAAATTGTACTGTTATAAACACAAATACCCAAGTAGCCTTGAAATATGACTTTAAGTCACTTTATACCTAGAAGATACCTTGTAGCTGAGAAACTGTGTCTAATGAAATTCCTATTTTTAGTTTATTTTAAGGATTGATAAACTGATTTCTCTAGTGTTTTTACTGGTTTATATCCCACCAACGATGTTGCAGAATTCCTCTTTCTCCACCACTGCAGCAGCATTTGTTGTTATTTGATTTCTCAGGGACATTTTATATTGGGGTAAGATTTAATTACAGTGTTTAATTTTTTTAAAAATTTGCATTTCTCTAGTGGAAATCAGTGTTGAGCATTTTCTTCATGTATTTATTACCATTTGTTCTACACAATTGATATTCACCCTCTCTACTGGCGGAATAGCTGGCTAAAGTTTTTTTTCCATTCTGTGGATTGTCTCTTAAGTCTGTTGGTTGTTTCCTTTGCTGTGCAGAATTTTTAAAAGATATGATATATTCCCATTTTATTCTTGTTTTTTTTCTTGCTCTTTTGAAGTTCTGTTCAGAAAGTTCCTGTACACAATTGTATCTTCAAGAATTACAGCTATTTTATTTTCTATCCCATGAAGTGTTTCTGTTTAAACATTTAGAATATTTATCCAATTTAATTTTATTTTAGTACATGGTAAGATAGATGAGTCTAGACTCAATCTTCTGCATGTAGATATTAAGTTTTCTCAGCACTATTTATTAAAGAGGCTACCTTTCCTACAGTGTATATTTTTGGCTCCTTTGTCAAACATCAAATAGCTGTATGTGCCTGGTGTAGGTTCTACATCTTCTATTCTGTTCCACTGATCTACCTTCCTGTGTTTGTTCCATCCTGCTTCAATCACTGGCACATTATAGTGCAACTTAACACCATGGTATAGAAACTTGTGATACCACCTGCTTTACTTTTGTTACTCATGATTGATTTTGCTATTCTGCATCTCTTCTGATTGAATATAAATATGAGGATTAATTTTCTCTAATTCTTTAAGAAATTACATTGGTATATTTACTGGGGTTGTATTAAATCTGTGCAGCAGTTTTGAAATTATAGCCACTTTAACTATTTGCCTCTTCTTACCTAGGAACAGGAGATACTTTTCCATTTTCTGTTTTCCTCCTTGATTTCTCTTTTCAGAATGATGTTTCATTGTTGAGAACTTTCATTTCCTTCGTTAGTTCAATATGCAAATATTGACTTTTGGATTCTATTGAAAATTGATTCTACTGTTCATATAATTGCTTTTCAACTAGGTCAGTATTTGTGCCTAAGGACATTTATTTTTGTAAGTTTATTTAGTATGCATTTACACTGTGGAATTTGCTTATCAATACTAAGAGTCTTTGTGAAATACTATGGGCTATGTAGTAAAAGATCATGACAATTATAAATTGCATTTTGACATATATAATATATATATATATATGTAATATATATATATATATATATATATATATATATATATATATATATGGTAGTTTGGTCATAAACAACTTTCATCATGTTCAGATAAACATCTACACCTATTTAATTCTTGGTTTTTATATAAATGAATGTTGGATATTGTCAAATGCTTTTTTGGCATCTATGAAGATGATCTTGTGATTTTTATTCTTGATTCTTTTCCTCTCAATTTCATTAAATGTTTCAAGAGTATTTCCATTAGATCTTCCCTGAAGTTGTAGAATTGCACTGTGAATCAATCAGGTCTTCAGCTTCTTTAATTTGTAGGGATTTTGATTGCTTCCATTTCATTACTTATTGTTGTATTGTTCAAGATGTTTTGACAAGTCACATGTATGCAGGAATATTTTCAATTGTTCTAAGTTATACAATTTTTTGAAAAATATATTTGTGAAGCACTTGATGGTAACTGTCTGGACTTCAGCAACATCCACTGTGATTTCAATTTTTCATTTCTAATTACATATGTAATATATAATATCTGCATGCCTTCTTTGATTAGCTTTGGCTTGAAATCCACTATGTTTGAAAATATTTCTGCTTGCTTTGGAGTTCCTATTGAATGAAATGTTGACTTTTCTTCTTTGATTTTTAGTCTGTGAGTTTCTTCTTGTGTTAATTATTTTTCTTCTATACAACATACCATGGGATTTTTGTTTCTTGTTGAAATTTACTTATCTGTGTGTTTTGATTTGTGTTGGTTGCATTTACACTGAGTGTTCTAAATAATAGTTATGACCTTCCTGTCGTTGTATTAATTTCCAGTTCCTGTTTTAATGACCTTCCATTCTACTTAATTGCTATCACTTCCTCGGAAATGTATTTTATTTCAACTTCAGCATCATTAATTTCATTGTATTGTCATAGAATATTCTTGAGCATGTTTTGGAGTGTTGGATTCTTGGTCAATTGATTTGTTTAGGTTTTCTACTTCATGAAATTAATATATTTATTTATTTTTTGCATTTAAGACAGGGTGTATAGGGTCTCACTGCATAGATCGTACTGATAATGATCCTCCAATTTACAAACTCCCAAGTGCTGGGATTACAGGTGTGCCACCACTCCCAGTCTCAATTGCCATCTCAGAGCTGGCCAAATAGCTCAGCTGATTAAAGCGCCTGCAAGCAAGCATCCCCCAGCGTACCCTGCAGGCCCTGCCCCCGGGGTGCACTGAGACAGCATTTGAGACTGGGCATGATGGCGCACCTGAAATCCCTTTTGGAAGGCTGTAAAGAGGAGGATCACTAGGAGTCCGATCTAATAGTGAGACACTGAACACCCTGGAGACCCTTCCCCAAAAATACAAAAAAAAAAAAAAAATCAATTACCATCTCAGCATGCCTTGGGGGTGAGGTCAAACAGCAGGCCAGGAGATTGAACTCCTGGCCCCTGGGTCCCCCTCAGCAGGTATTTTAATCAGCTGATTTAATTGGTATGCCCTTAAATTATCTTATTTCTAAAACACATAGTAAAAATTATCAGGATACAACAATCTGGATTGGAAATTTTTCATTTAACAGATTGAAACACTTCATTTAATGCTCTATGCCTTTATTGTTTGGGTTGAGAAATCTGTTGAAATTCTGAAAATTTTCCTTTTACAGGTGAAAATCTTTCACAGATTTTCTCTGGCAGCCTTTAAATTTCTGTTCTTGACTTGTGTATCTGGTGTTTTAATTATATGATATGGAGGGTTTTTTTCCTAATCTTGGCTATTCAGGTTTATGTTTCTCTGATCTGTATGTTAAATTATTTTCCTCATCTGAAAAGTTTTCCACAATTTCTTGTAGATAACTGTTTTTAATTCTTTTTGTTCTGTCTATTGACTCTTTGCTTTTCCAAATTACTCTCATGTTAGTCCTCTTCAAGACTTTGAACATCTATTGGGTCAATTTTCATGTTCCTTGTTTCTTTAAAGTATATTTTATTAATTAATCACTGAGCCTAGCCTTATCCACTAGGTCTGACACTTTGTCCTCATATTAGTTGCTTCTATTACTTATAATTTCAGTCACATTTTTAGTCACCTGCATTTCTGTTTGGACTTTTCATATGAACTCCTGTTATTTTCGTTGCTGTGCATTCATGCTTTGCATGTCTTTCTTTAGCTCCCCTAGCTATTTAGTAGTAGTATCTCTAGACTTGCTGATCATTTTTCTCATTACAATCATTATGTGCTTAGTTATATCTTCTTTAAACTTAATAAATGTTGAATTATAATGTAGGTAGCAGCTCCATAGCAGAAATATATCTCTGGTCTATATACATTCTTTTATAGGACCACCTATTCTGTGATTACTTCCATGGAACCTGTCCTCTTACGACATAACCTGGGCCTCCCAAGGTGTTTAAGGAGATCCCTACTTAACTCTTTCCATCCCTAAGTCTGTATCTCAAAATTCTTTCAGCTGATCTCTAAGGTAGGATCCTATTTTAGTCCTAAAGCAAAACTCTCCTCCGGGCCTAGGAGATGACTCAGAGGAATAAGCACTCCCCTGGCAAGTGCAAGGGCCTGAGTTCAACCCCTGGTTCTGCAAAAAACAAAAACAAACAAACAAAAAAACTCCTCTCCTGGGTATTGGTCTCTTCTTTGATCAGGTCTGTGTATTGGTTGTCACCTCTATTACATTATGAGACTGGGAGAAGGGTGCACATTTTTTTGGTTTTCCTAGCCAGTTCAGGGCAAGGAAGGCATTGGTGTCAGGAATGAGACATAGTTCCAAGTTCCTCCTGGTTCCAGCAGTGGACTCATACTGTTACCAGTTTTGGATGGTGTGGGCCATGGGGTTTCTAAATTTTAAAACATTGCAAATGCACACAAATGTATAGACCAGTGTGATAAGCCTATTGATAACATTCTAAGTTTTTACCATTTTACCATTTTTCAGTGTTTTATTCTATTTTTCCTTTTCTTTCTTGAAGACTTTCAGAGAAAATTCTGGAATCTTTTCATCCTCTTTGCATAATTTCTGAAACATTTTTACAAGTACAATTTATTATTCACAAAATCTTTGTATCCATAGCAACAGATAACAAATAAAAACAATTTTTCTGATTTAACTAATACTGGGGCATATACAAATTTTCACAGTAGTCTGGAGTCAGTAATTTTGCACTTGACTTTTTGAATTAAGATTCAAATTGGCTCTATGCGATGTGCTCAATTGTTTCTCAAATGACTTAATTTAGAGACTCCCCTACTTCAATTTTGTTTTCAAATAATTCAGTATCAGAAAATGATTCTAAATAGTTCTCAAAATTCTGTTGTTTTACTTCTTTCCAAGTTCTTGAACATCTTTATCCCTCATAATTTGCATACAGTTTATGTGAATTCCAATGATCTCATTAGGTTCAAATAATAGTTGACATCATCATCTTATGACAAAGTATTTATAACTAAATATGTATTCTTTTCTTAAAATGTATGGTATATGCTTAAATCTAATGAGAAAACATATTTTTCAAGTGTTGATTGGTTCACAGAGTTGATTCTTTCCGTCATTCTGGTCGCAAACTGAGTTGGTAAAGAACCAAGTGAAATTCAATGGTTAGGTTTATTTATGACCTTGTGGAGAAATTTGATTTGGTTCCCCTCCACTTTGATTTGTGACCAGATGTGGAGAAAATTGAGTTTGTGAAACAAGGTACCACTGTGTGTGTGTGTGTGTGTGTGTGTGTGTGTGCGCGCACTTTACTCTGATCATAACACTGTTACTATAGCATTGTAATAATATTTTATTTATTTATTTATTTTAATTTATGTACCTGGTACATGATCTCAATATGCATGTCAGACTTGAAGTGAGCTTCCTATTTTCAGCCTCCCTAGGGCTGAGATTATAGGTGTGCACCACCAAGCTTGTACTCCATCACCAGCTCAACAGACACAGAGGTGGGGCCTTGCACCATGTGGTACCTGGGATTGAGACCCAGTCCCTGTGCTTGACTAAACAGGCACTTAGTCAGCTGAGCTATCATTCTGGCCCTTAGCATTGTAATTATAACAGTAAACACTTAACTGAAATACTACTTGTATATCAATCCTACAGTAACTTTATGATTCTTTGCACTATAATGTTAACAATGAAATAAAGTTCCAAAAATTACTATAAAACTAATACCATAATGACAAGTATAATTCCATATGTGGTCTTGTTTGTACTTCTAAGTGCATGTATTTGTACATATACATGCTTGTAGTTCCTAATATTATATAGAGTTAGATATCAACAGAGTTGCAGAGTAAGAGATACGCCTTCAGAATAAGATTTATACTATTAGCATTGTAGAGATTGTGTTACAGAGTTAAAGTAAGAGACAGAGTTAAAAGAAGCATTAGTATATAGTTAAGATAGTGTTACAGATACAGAATAAAATTTATATACAGTAATACTAATGGAATGATTAAGATTACAGAGTTATAATTATTGTATAGGCATAAAAATGATATACTATGATAGTTCAGCTTTATTGCCACCTTAATTGATTTGAGAATTCCCTAGTGGATTAGTAAACAGTCTTCCTGGTGTGATGGAATGACCTTGGCTACTATATCTGGTCCCTCGCTCCTTGTTATCTGACAATGTTCCCCTGCTATTTCCAGTTCACTTTGAGGCTAGCAGCACACCTCTTCTAAACCACTTCATTGTGATGTTTCTGCCTTAGACCTAGATCTTTCTTGACTAAATCCCTTGAAACCATGAGCCAAACAATTTCCTCCTTGAAGTTGTGAATGGCAAGTATTTTGTCTAGCAAAGAGAAAGCAGAGTGACGTATATACGTTAAAAATAGCAAGGTTGTATTTCCTTTTACTCAAACTCATGACCTCACATTTTGCCAGGAAGGTGCTGTGCCAGCCATATATGGTAATAGGACAATAGCTCGGTCTATAAATATACTTTAAGAATTAGAGATACAATACTACTATTACATATGTATAGCTATTGAACATTAACTATATGAATAAAACATTATGTATAATATGGTTGCAGAAGTATAGTGAAACTATCAAAGTTTTAGTGTTAAAATAGCATACATGAGGAAACTAAAAAAAAAAGGGGATACAGATGAATGTCCATTTTGTATGTGTGTATGCAAAATGGTTAGGATAGATATATAGTTACATTCTCCTAATGAATAGAAGGATTTATTCTAATAGTTTTTGTGAATAGGATATCACGTCCGCATCTTGTACAGAAATTAACCACTAGGAAGGGAGTATGCAATGTGTTAATTATTGGAACTGTCCTACCAATTTGATTTGAAACTGTCTCATTGCTATTTGTTTCTCAATGAAATTATGGAAGAAAAACACAGCATAGAGCTATAGCATTGCAGTTATAAAGTTATACTTTAATTATAATGTTGTGGTTATAATTTTAGTGTTATACTAGTACAACTAATAATTTTACCATTATATTTGTGAACATAAACTTTAATTATTTTGACAATTACAATTTTACTTCTATATTTCTAATTTAATACTATGGTAGTTCTGGGCTGGCCAAATATCTCAGTGGATTAAAGGGCCTACAAGGAGACACAGGGGCTGGGGGTTTGATCACCGGTCCTCTCGTGCCAGCCCCTCCCATGGGATGCAATGAGACAGTGATTGAGACTGGGCATGGTGGCGCATGTCTGTGATCCCAGCTGTTGGGAGTCTGTAAACAGGCTGATCACCATGAATCTGATCTAGTAGTGAGACCCTGAACACCCTGTAGACCCTTCCCTAAAATACATA
>NW_004524639.1:10179907-10180685 GCF_000260255.1 Octodon degus
AGCAGCCCATATTCAGAATACCAGAATGACAGGCACTCCAAACATGAAACTACTATTACAAATTACCATCTGCAGTGCAGTAGCTTACTTCACAGTTATCAGTATATATAGTTAGTCAGGGTGAGAATCTTTCCAATCAACTGCTAGATTAAGGAATCTTCTGGGGGCATGCCCCGTAGCTCAGTTCTTTAAGTGGCTGCTTCAACAAAGCAGTCAGGCTCAGGTAGCTTTGGTTCGATCCCCACAACACAAGACAGCCAGTCATGCCTTGAAGGCATTCCGAGAAAAAAAAAAAAATCTTCTGAAGATTCTCAGAATCATTACCTTGCTCATCTTTTACGTAAAACTGTATGGCTTGACATTGTCATGATTCCTAGCTCTTCTTTCCCTCTCTGGATTAGTTAGTCCTTGAGATCCTTCTTTTATTTTACTTGTATTATATCTTTCCATTTGTATTTCTTCTTTGGAGTTCTTATGCTAGGGAGACTATATGATATTTACACATGTGTGTCTGCTTTATTTCACTTATGAGTATATGCTCAAGTGGCATCCAATTCAATAAGAAGGCTTGCAGTTTATCATTCTTACTAGCTGAATAATACTCCATTGTGTAAAAATACCACAACTTTTTCAATCACACCTCAGGTGATGGGCGTCTTGGTTGTTTCTAAGATTTGGCTATCACAAATTGTGCTGCTATAAACATAGGCACACATATATCACTATGATATGATGCTTTCAGAACCTCTGGGAAAATTCCCAGTAGAGGAATAGCTGG
>NW_004524639.1:10184494-10186303 GCF_000260255.1 Octodon degus
TATTAATTCAGGGATTTCTTTTTTTATTTACAATCTGAGATCCTCTATATCTTTCTGCAGCTGTTTCTTTATTTCAGAAGCTTTTGATTCATTGCTTTCAGCTGTGTGATTCCCAATTTTTTCTGTGTTAGTGTCCTCTGCACTTGTTACGGGTGGGCTTGGGTTCTGAGGTTGCATTTTGTTCCTTCTCCTCATTTTTTGTAGCACTGTCATCTGACCTTTGTTGTAGATCTTTGCTGTAGTTATAACCTTCGCACGTACTGAAGTTCAGGTGCAGCTTTACGACGTTTAGAGTAATCCAGCTGTGTCTGGCTTGAGTCTGGCTTCTGTGCTCAGATCCTTCCTGCTGCTGCCCTTCAGTGTGAACCTGTTGTGCCCCTGTGGCAAGATGTTCTTCTCCTGGCCTAGCTTTGTCGATCTATCCTCTATACTGTCTGCAGGGATTGCAGCTGTAGCGTTACACCCCAGGCGTGTATGCCAGGACTTAGCTGTGCCTGGAGGGTGCAAGTTGAAGTAGGGGGAAGAGGAAGGTCTTCCACACACTCACCGGACCTGTGCTAGGACTGTGTCTTGGGTTTCCCTGGCACACAGCAGAAATTCTTACTAGGCGGGCTGGGTGGGGGAATTGCTGCGGAGTGGTGGTGGGCGGCCCAAGGGGGTGGGATAGGGTACGGCCACGATGCGCCAGGGCTGGGACAGGTCTTGCTGGCGTCTAGTTATAGTTTCAGTGTTATAGATATCATTTCAATATTTTGTATTTGCACCTTATAATAATTTCAACATAGAGCTAGCATTGTTATAGATTTGTAATTACCATCATGGTGGCAATTATATATTTATTTTATTATGGTTATAGTTTGAATATTAACATTAACAATGTAAGTATTATTATTAACATAAACAATATAGAATTTTAGTGAAAATCATGGCTTCATAATTATGCTGATATAGTATTTTGGTCAATGTACAGTTGTACTCATAGTGCTAAAGTTAAAATATTTATAACATGGTTATGCAGTTTTAGGTGTAGTTACAAAGTAACATACGGTTACAGATTCATAGTTATTTTTAACATTTTATTATATTAGTTAAGGAATCATTATTATTGAAATTTATAGGTATTGTTATACTTATAGTTATACAGTTATACGTATAATCCTATATTAATAGGTGTAACTCTAATGTTGTAGCTATAATGCTATAGATTTAGTTTCATTTATATTAATATAAGTGTATTGTGAAGATCTTACTGATTATATGTAGGTGGTAATTTGTTAGGGATTGCATTAAATCTGTATAGCATTTTTTGGGAGTATGTCCATCTATAGTGTCATTATAATGGTACAGTTGTGTTATTACTGTTGCAATTGCAATTTTATACTTGTACTCTGATTGGTTTTACTATAGTAACAGTATTGTGGTTACAGCTGTATTATGATAATTATGCTGTTAGTGTTATATAGTTTAATATTATACTAATACTTGTTTTTTAATTACAAAATTTAAACATATTTATGAATTCATGGGCTTATTTACAATGCAATATATATGATTATAGTGGTACATATTCATAATTACAATGGAGTAGATATATTTTATTGTTATATTTATGGTTACATGGAGAAACATTGGAAAATACATTAAATATGTTAACTGCTTTTTCATAATTATGGGCATAATAATATTCTTCTAGTTATGCTATACATGTCACAGTTTCTTATGTTACTATAGTGCTAATTCTATGATATTATATAGTTATGATATTTTAATGCTTATAAAGACTTATAAATACTTTTCTATAGTAATACA
>NW_004524639.1:10187033-10188933 GCF_000260255.1 Octodon degus
TGGGGGATTGAACCGCGGTCCCTGATGCTTTTGCTAAGCTTGTTCTAAGTAGGTGCTTTAGACCACTGAGCCATCTCTCCAGCCCGAGAAGAAAGTTTTGAACTAATAGTGTTTAGACAAGATATCATGTCTAAATCTTACTATAATAATATAACATTTCAATTTTATGGTTTTACATTCTTAGGGAAATAGTTACAATAGTGTTAGATGAAACTAGTTCTATAGTTACAGGCTTAGAGCTGATATTATAGTTATCAGGTTATAGTTTTAGTGATAGTTGCATAATTAACTGCGTAGGACACCCTATAGTAACTTTATAGAATTATAAATATGCAACTATAATTATAAATCTTTAAAATTAAACCAGCTGTTTGCATCAAAGTTACAGTTAATTGCTGATATAAAAATAATAGTTTTATACTGATAATATAGTATGGTGTTGCATTTATAGAGATATAGGCATCCTTTATATTAATAATGGCAATTCTATACTAATAGTTATAATGGGAAGATCCTAATTCCACCATGTAGCTATGGATATAGTAGTTTTCAATAGTTACAATCTTAGTGTTATTTAGTGTTATAATTATTCTATTTTACTTATATTCATTCATATTATATTTACAATATTATAGATTTAAAATTTAATATATAAACCTAAGTGATATATATTTATAATTATGTTTAAATCTAAATTTTCATTGCAATACATTATTATAGCTTTATTAAGAACATAGTGAGAGGATTAATAAATTAGAGATAATACTATGCATTAATGTTAGAGATAGGCAACATTTATAGTATTTTAGTCATAGTGTTAAGGTTGTGATATTTCAATACATATACTCTATTGAGTGTGATATTTCAATACAGTGTGATATTTAAATACATGTGTAAAATAGAGAAAAATCTGATCTGCATAAATGGTATCCACATTACTCAGACATTATGTCTTTCTGTTTAAAACATTTGTGCTGGGGATATAGCTCAGTGACACAAGGTTAAAGCTATAGAAATAGGATTATAAAAAAAAAAAAAAAAACCAAGGGTACCAGAGAGATGGCTCAGTGGAATAAACACTTCCCTGGCAATCGCAAGTTCCTGAGTTCAATCCCTTGTTCTGCCAAAAAAAAAAAAAAAAAAGAAAGAAAGAAATAGGATTATAATTGTAATGTTTGTAATTCTACTTATTATGCTATAATTAATTTTATACATTGATAATTATTTTGCTACATTATTGTAGACCTATATTATTTTGTCCTTACAGTGCTTAAATATAAAATTCATATTTATAATGTTACTGTAATCATTACAACACTATAATTTTATACTGTTATTATTATACCTATAGTTATATTGTTTAACATTTATTCTATAGTTACAATTCCAATTTCAGCTGCAATTATGGTTATATAATAATATATATGGTCATTTTATAGTTACATGGTTGATAGTGAGTATTACTGCTATAGATATAAGTTTATTATTAGCATTTATCATACTTTTATAGCCATAATTATATTTGAAGTAGGAATATTATATTGTTATGCTAATATTACTGTTAAAAGTTTATAGTTCTAGTATTAGCATATTTTTCCAGTGCTACAGTTTCAATTAAAGCATATTATACTGCTGTTCATATAGTTATCACTAATGTTATAATTTAGTCTTATATTGAATTAGCAAAATCTGTATAGAGTACTATAGTATCATTCTATTTAGAGTATTGTTATGTTATAACGATAATCTGATAATACCAGAAAATATTTGAAGTTGTAGTGATTCTATGGAAGTCACAAGTTGATTGTTGTTGGGGCTGGAGAGATGGCTCAGTGGTCTAAAGCACCTACTTAGAACAAGCTTGGCAAAGCATCAGGGACCGCGGTTCAATCCCCCAGCA
>NW_004524639.1:10189033-10202202 GCF_000260255.1 Octodon degus
TTTTTTTCAGAACTGGGGATTGAACTCAGGCCCTTGTGCTTGCCAGGGAAGCACTTCTTCCACTGAGCCATCTCCCCGGCCCCTTTTTTTGTTTGTTTGTTTTTTGTTTTTTCATATAGTTTTTGTCATGCCCAGGATCACTAAGTTATCAAGAGCCACAATGCTCAACACTTTGAACAGAAGCTAAGTCAGTAAACTTAAATTTGCTGCATTTGTAAATGAGTAAAAAGACACACTTCAAAGATGCTCATTCTGGGGCTGGAGAGATGGCTCAGTGGTCTAAAGCACCTACTTAGAACAATTAGCAAGCATCAGGGACCGCGGTTCGATACCCCAGCACCACATGCCAGCCGGCCCCGCCCCCTGGTGGGCTGAGCTGGCCACACACACACACCACTTTCTCTCTCTCTCTCTCTCTCTCTCTCTCTCTCTCTCTCTCTCTCTCTCTCTCAAAAAAAAAAACAAGTTGATTGTTGTACGATTTTTGCTAATGAAAGTACTTATAATATACTTATATGTTCATGTATTGAATCTGCAGTGTAGTAATAGTTTTATTTATACTTATATAGTCACTATATACTTACAGTTACATGATAAGTTTTATATTTGTAATGCAATAGTTATATTGCTAATGTTATATTTCTAACTAAATATAAGGTGCTTATGTAATTTTGCTGCAATTTTATATGGGATTTTTTTTTTCAGAATCAGGGATTGAACTGAGGCCCTTGCGCTGCCTGTGATTTGCTTATTCTACTGAGCTATCTCCCCAGTCCTGGGATCGTTTCTTGAAAAATAATAATGCAATATTTTTCTAAGTCATGCTTTATTTATAAAGTGTGATAGTTCAACATATATCTACAATGGATAAAAGTCATGTCTGAATAAATACTATCCACATCACCTCAAACATTTACTGTGTCTTTCTGTTAACAACTTTTGGGCTGTAGATATAGCTTAGTGGCGCAAACACATGCCTGCATGTGCAAGATCCCAATTTTGATTCCCAATACAAAATAGAACATTTAAGGATTTTTATGTTACATATTATGAAATATATAAGTAATTGTTAGAAATATACAAGTAATCATGGTCAATTGTAATTATACTACTGTGCCATAGAACAGAAATTATTCCTTCTCTCCAACTATACTGCACACCTATTAACCATTTTCACTGAGTACCTTCTGCATATGTTTCACAGACTCTTGTAACCTCTGTTCTGTTAACTACTTTGAGCAATCTTCCACATATCTGAGGTGAAAAAACAAGGTATTACTCCTCCTAATTATTTGCTCTTTAATAATAAGGCCATCTATTCATGTTCATTCAAATGACAAAATTTAGTACTTTTGTTGATTTAGTACTATCTCTGTGTGTGTGTGTGTGTGTGTGTGTGTGTGTGTGTCTCAAATTATCTTTATCCATTCACCTATGGATGAATGACTCAGTGGATTCCAGATTTTGGATGTCATAAATAGTGAAAAAATATTTTTTTTTGCAATTTTTGGACAAGATATCTATGTTGCTTAGGTTTGCATTGAAAATCCTGTGTAGTTTAGGATGGTATCAAATTCATGATGTTCCTTTTGCCTCAGCTTCCCAAGTACTGTGATTTCAGGCCTGTGCAACCATGCCTGCCTGAAATAAACATATTTAGTGAAATTCCTGGCTCATATATTTGTTTATGCTGTTTACTCAACTCAAGATCTCATCCATAATAATCAAGTGTTCTATCACTGAGTAATATCTCTACTTTTGCAGTCAATGCAATTAATTTTATGTTGTTGTTTTACCTTATTTTCTCTTATTTTATTTTATTTACTTTTATATTTATGTATTGATTGATTGATTGATTGATTGGTACCAGGAGGAATGGAACTCTGGACCTTCAGCTTTTCAGGCAGGTACTCTTCAGCTGAGATATCTCCCTGCCCCCTTTTTCTCTTATTTAGTCATGCTCTGAGTCAAGGCCACACTAAGTTCCCCATGCTGGGCTCTAGAATGCAATTTTCCTACCTTACTTTCCTACTTTTCCTATGTGTCCAAAAATGCAAAAAAATATTTTATAACTATTTATGAAATCCAAAATATGAAATACACTGAGTCATTCATCCATAGGTGAATGGATAAAGATAATTTGAGATACACACACACACACACACACACACACACACACACACAGATATTACTAAATCAACAAAAGTACTAGGTAATGAGGACTACAAATATGAACTATCATTCCCTATTTCTGGGTTTTAAGGGAAGTTAACAACAGTTTTTCATAACAGCTGTAGTTATTTACTTTCTAACAAAGTATATGAGAATTACCCTTTCTGCATATCTTATCCAGCACCTGTCATTGATGTTGTTTTGATAACAGATATTCCAGCTAAAGTAGGTTGATAATTTTTTTTATTTTGATTTGAAATTATATGATGATCAGTGATAATTGCTAGTTTTTAAAAATATTTCTTGGGTCTCTGTGCTGGTATTTTGTTGTTTTTTTGTTATTTGTTTTGTACTGATTATATTCATTTAATCTTCCTTGTGTAAAACAGTGTGTTGTTACTGTTGGTGCTTGAATTCTCCATACAGAGACTGCTGTGGGTTTTTACAAGATGGTCAGTAAATTTCTGGTACAGAGACTTAGTCAACACAGTCTCTTCTGGAGGACAGGGGTAAAACAGTTGTAGATGTTGGAAAGGCTATTAGAAGTGGCTGTCCAAAGTGGCACAGAGTAGCAATGCAGCCTCTGGCACAGGTGTAGCAGTTATCAGAACCAACTATCCGGGGCCAGGGAGATGGCTCAGTAGAATAAGCACTTGCCTAGCAAGTGCAAGGGCCTGAGTTCAATGCCTGGTTCTAAAAAAAAAGAAAAAAGAAAAGAACCAGCTAGCAGTAGCAGCACTTTTTTGGGCACAGGGCCTGAGGCTGAGACAATAACAATGCTACTTGGGTTAACATTCAAACACACCACTACAGAGCCACAGTGGCATGTCACCTTGCAAGGGGTGGTTTAGGGTTTCCAAATCTTGTTCTCCCAGTAACCTCTCCACATAGAGACAGTGAAGAGCTGGACCAGCATGATGAACCCATGAGTGGCATTGGCTGTCACCATGGAACGCTTTGTACCTTGCACAACATGACTGTTGTAGTCCACAATGGCAACAAATACCTTAAATCTTACCCATTGGCCAGCATGAGCTTGCTTCTCTGTGGGCATGATCTTCAAAATTTAATGCTTGTGGAATGTGCTTAGGAAAATGTCAATAATCTCAGACTCTTTCATGGGCAAGAAGAGATAGATGTCTTCCAGGAACATGATATTCATGTCCTTGGCCAGCTAGCCCAGCTCCACTCCTTGTCCTAGGTCTTATTACCAAGAACACTCAGCCTCAGTCATGGCCCCTGCCACATTAATGCCAACAACCTAGACTTGAAAGGCTATGGCAGAAACCTTAGTGATAGCCTCCATAGTCCCTGAGACCTAGGCCTGGGGGCAGCTGTGGCACTGTAGTCATCTGCCATTTGCCGTTTTCCTTAGGATGGATTTGTTGGCTGTTTGTGCATCTTTTGAGAGTGGTCTATTCAAATCTTTTGCCCATTTTATACTCATAAATTTTCTGTTCAGTTTTATGAGTTTCTTATGTAACTGGAAATTAATTCCTGGTTAGATAGAGTTTGCAAATATTTTTTCCAATTCTGTGCAAGTCATATTTTCACTGTATTGATCATTTCCTTTAGTAGAAATAAATATATTTTCATATGATCCATTTCATCATTTCTTTGCTTATACTGCCTCTGTCTTTTTTTTTAATTTTGTTCAGCTCAACCCACCCTGGGGGCTGTGGCTGGCATGGCATGTGGTGTCAAGGAAGGAACTCTGGACCCTGCAACCTTGCCTAAGCTTGCCTAAGCGGGCACTTTAGACCACTGAGCCATCTTGCCAGCCCTCTGCTTTTTGATTCAAATTGAAAATTATGCACAAAGATTAATGTCTTAGTATGGTGTTTCCATATTTTTGCTATAGTCTCACAGTTTGGGGATTACATTTATGACTTTGATGATTTTTGAGTAAATTCTTGTATATTGGGATACATAAGGTCTAATTCTTTCTTTCTTTCTTTCTTTCTTTCTTTCTTTCTTTCTTTCTTTCTTTCTTTCTTCTTTCTTTCTTTTTCTTTCTTTCTTCTTATCCTTTTTCTGACCACAAATTCAACTCAGAGCCTTGCACTTGCCAGGCAGGTGTTTGTGCCCCTGATCTTTATCTCTGGCCTTCTTTCTTTCTTTTAATTTATTTTATTTCTCTTTATTTCAGTCATATGACTGGCCTCAAACTTGGATGATTTCTCAGCTTCCTGGATGGTGAGATGACAGGCAATTATCACAATGCCCTAAATATTTACTTCTTGATGTACACATTTAGTTTTCCTGGAAGCATTATGATTGGCCACAATTCATGAAAATCTGTAAGCTATAACTATATTGAATTATTTCTGGATTCTCTATTTTTTTCACTGATTTTTGTATCATTATATATGCCACTTTCATTGTGTTGAGGCAAATATTTCCTTCTGGTAGGTTTTGAAAACACTTGAAATCATAAGTACTCCAATTTTGTTTTCTTTTCTCAGGATTGATTTATTCCCTTCAGCATCAGTTGTGGTTTCATGTTTTAAATTAATTTTGTTGAGAAAGAAATAGCTATGAGACAGTTTCAAAACAAGTTAGTAGGACAGTTACAATAATTAATACAATGCATATTGTTGTCTTTGTAGTAGTTATTCTTAGTATAAGATGCAGATGTGATATTTGTTCTCAACACTGTTAGTACAAATCTTTCTTCTCATTGAACTAAGAGAAAGAATCTATTTATCTATCATACATATTTTGTGTATACAGATAAAAATGTATATTTTGTTTCACTACAAATTGGTCCTCCATTTATATCCCCATTTTTTTTAGTTTTGTCAGAGATGGGTATTCCATTGCAATTCAAATATTATAGGTGCATAAATTAAGTAAAATGATCCAATATAGTCCAGTAGTCCATAATAATAGTGAGTTACTGATAGGACTGGCAATGTCAGAAGTTGTTGACTTGAGCCTTTTACAGCTCAGCATATTAATATGGCTGTACTTCTTATACCTCATGTTTATACATTTCTGCTATATGGTTAAGACCAAGATAAAGCAAGATATATAAAACAAGAAATGTAACTTTTATATATGACAAGGTCAGTCAAATCTCCTCAGGATTTACCATAGAAACACGTACAGCAGTTTTTAGATTTTTGTCAGTGTCAGCCATGTGGATGAGTCACAGCATTGCTTGACCAATTTGCTTTCTGTGAAAGCCTGAGAGAATGTTTTCTCTCCATGTGACTCTCCTTAGGCACAGTAAGCACCGTCGATCATTATCTTCTGTAGCCTGATAATCTCCGTGAACAGAAAATTTGGGACACCACTGAATTACAGGATGTTGCGGTACAGGTTCTCTTACATCCTGAGTCCTCACTGACCTTGAAGGACTAGGGCCAAAACGTTGGCTATCCTTGTAGCCCTTCTTTTTCTCTAATTTTTTGTGCTGCAAACTTAAGTTGTTAACCCTCCAGAAGAGAAGGTTAATGATATTATGAGCCTACAAGAGGCAGTGGAGCTTAACATCACTGTTTGTCTGAATAACAAACACAGTAGACATATCATGGAACAGGTACTTTCCATCAATCCTTGATATGCTAAACTTTAAATCCATGGGGTAGAGGAGATAGCTCAGGAGAATAAGTGCTTGCCTGGTAAGCACAAGGGAGGGAGTTCAATTCCAGGTTCTGAAAAAAGAAAATTCCCAACAGAATGTGAAAAAAAAAAGCCAATAAAACAATACAAATAAACAATTACACATTTTTATACAAAATTTAGACAACTAACCATGTGCAACGTTGTAGAATGACAATCCTATGACTTTTTTTCTTGTCTCTTGTTTCCTTTTATTACCTATTTGTTATGCATTTACTTGAGAGTGAGTATAGCAGTAATCGATATAACATTAGAAGCAATATGCATTTAGAAGGCAAGAAGGACAGAAATTTGAAGCATGGCCCTAGTATTACACATTGCTATCCTTGGTGCAGTTGATTAGTTCACAGGTATCAGCATATATAGTCAAGGTGAGAATCCTACCAATTAAGTGCTAGTTTCAAAAACGTGATGGATATTCTTCTTATCATTGCCTTAAACATCTTGCATATATAAAGGTATGGTTTTGCCCCTGCCATGTTTTCTAGCTTTTCTCCTTGCATGGTCTTCATTCTTTAATCCTTGAATTCTTGCTTGCTATTTAATGTTATACATTTCAATGTTTATTACTTCTTTTTGAGTTCTTACACTAGGGAGAATATATGATAATTTCACATGTGTGTCTGGCTTATTTCACTTATGAGTATATCTTCAAGTTACATCCACTTTTTTTTTTTTTTTGTGGAACCGGGGATTGAACTCAGGCCCTACGCTTGACAGGGAAGCGCTTATTCCACTGAGACATCTCCCCAGCTAAGTTTATCACTTTTTAAAGCTGAGTAATACTTGTATAAAAAACACCACACCTTTTTCATTCACTCCTCAGGAGACAGGGATTTTGGTTGCTTCCAAGAGTTGGCAATCACATATCGCTGCTATAAACGATATGATATTTTCATGCCTTTTGGGAAAATTCTCAGTAGGGTGATAGCTGCTTTGAATAGGATTTGCAGTTTTAAGGAGTCTTCATATTGATTTCCATTATTGCTGCACCAGTCCACATTTCCACCAGCAGTGAAGAAGGATTCCTTTTTCCCCACAGCCACTCCAAAATTTGTTGTTGGTTGATTTCTTTATGAAAGCCATTATTTCTGTGGTGAGATGGTATCTCACTGTTGTTTCAATTTGCATTTCACGGATAGCTAGTGTTGTGGAGCTTTTGTTCATATAGAATTGCCTATTCTGAGAAGTGTGTGTTCATCTCGAATGCCCATTTCTGGATTGGGTCTTCAAATTTTGGGGACATAATATTTTTCAGCTCTTTATCAATTCTAGGGAGAAGACCTTTTTCTGAGTTCATATTATTTAAGATTTTTTCCAAATTTGTGAGTTGCCTTTTAACTTTGTTGGTAATTTCTTAGGATGTGCAAAAACTTCTCAATAAGAGGAGGTCCCATTTTTTAATTCTTTCAAGTATTACCCGTGCAGTTTGATTTTTGTTAATGAACTCTTTGCATACCCCTACATCTTCAAGAGTTCTACCTGCTTTCTCTTGCAGATTAAGTGTTTTGGTTTTAATGTTTAGTTATTTAATCCTTTTTTACTTTAGTTTAGTGCATGGTGATAGACCTAAGTCAAGTTTTAGTTTTTGGCCTGTACAGACTTAGTTTTTCCAGCACTATTTGTTAAAGGGCTACCTTTCTTCCAATAAGCATTTTTGGCCTTTTGTTGAAGATAAGGTGGATGAATATGTTCATAGTTATTTGTGCAACTCCTAAGCTATTCCATTGATTCACAGGTCTATTTTTGCCTATACCATACTGATTTTATCACAGTAGATTTGTACTATAATTTTAAGTCTGAAATTGTAATGCCTTGTGCCTTGTCTTTGTTGCCTAGGATTGCCTTTGCTATTCTAGGTCTTTTCTTATTCCAAATAAATTAAAGGAATGATTTCTCTAAGTCTGTGAAGTATTCTGGTGGTATTTTGATTGGCATTACATTAAATCTGTATGACAATTTTGGGAGTATGACCATCTGCTCAATGTTGGTTGTTCCTATCCAGGAACTAGGAATGTGTTTCCATTTTCTGAGATCTTCTATGATCATGTTTTTGAGATTACTGTAACTTTCATTGAAAAATCTTTGACTTTGTTATTTAGATTAATTACTAAGTGTTTCATTTACCATAATGCTACTGCAAAAAGTATTATTTTCTAATTTTCCTCTCAGTTTGTTTGTTATCTGTTTATATGAATGTTATTGACTTTGGGGTACTGACTTTGTATCCTGTTGTGCTCCTAAATTTGTGTATTAATTCTAGAAGATTCTTGGTGGAATTTTTTGGGTCTTTCATGTCATTTGCAAATAATCTTCTTTACCTATTCTTATTCCTTTTATTTCACTCTCTTGTCCAATGGTTCTAGCTAATGATTCCGGAACTATATTGAATAGGAGTGGTGATAGAGGACACCCTTGTCTTGTACCAGATATGAAAGTAAAGGATTTCAGCTTGCTTCCATTTAGAATTATGTTAGCCATTGAGCTGTCATAGATGGGTTTTATCAGATTGAGGTACAGGCCATTTATTCTAGTTTTGTGTAGGACTTTGCACAGGAATGAGTGTTGGACTTTGTCAAAAGCCTTTTCTGCAACAATAGAGATGATCATGTGGTTTTTAGCTTTCACTCTATTGACATAGTGTATTACATTTATAGATTTTTGTATTTTGATCCATCCTTGCATCCCTGAGATGAATACTACCTGGTCAAGGTGTATAATTTTGATGATTTGCTGTATTATATTTGCTAGGGTTTTACTGAGGATTTTTTCATCTATGTTTATGAGGGAGATTGGCCATTAGTTCTCTTTTTTGGTTGTGTCTTTCCCTGGTTTTTGTATCAGTATAATACCTGCACCCAAGAACGATTTTGGGAGGATTGTTTCCTTTCCAATTTCATTGTAGAGTTTGAGGAGTGTTGGAATTATATCTTCTGTAAATTTATTTTAGAATTGAGCTCTGAATGCATCCGAAAATGGACTTTATTTTCTTTAGTTTTTTCCTTATTTTTCTATTACATTGGCTGTTATTGGGTTAATGAGAGTTCTTAAACCTTCTAGATTCATTTTTGGTACTTTGTACATTTCTAAGAATATGTCCTTTTCTTCTGTGTGTTCAATTATGTGAGAGTAAGATTCTTAAAGTAACTTTTAATGTTTTCCTGAATTTCCACTGGGTCTGTGGTACTTTACCCTTTCTATTTCTTATTGCTTGTTTTTCAGTTTATCTTTCCTCTTTTTGATGAAGTTAGCTGAGGGCTTATTAATTTAATTTAGTCTTTCAGAGAATCAGACTTTTGATTTGTTGATTCTTCCTCTCAATTGTATTAATTTCTGCTCTTTTCTCCACTATTTCTTCCCATCTTTGGGTTTTGGTTTTGATTTGCTCTTCGTTTTCTAGACGTTTTAGTTAAAGCATTAGGGTATTTGTTCCTATCATGCTTTCCTAATCTGTGAGTTCACAGTTATAAATTTCCCTCTAAGAACTGTTTTAATCGCATCCCATTAGTTCTGTCAAGTTGAGCTCGAATTTTAATTGAATTTGTAATATTGTTTAATTTCATCTTTGACCCATTGGTTGCTGAGGTGGATGTTGTTTTATTTCCATGTTATTATAGGTTTTTTGCGGATACTTTTGTAATTTATTTCCAGTTCTATTGCACTGTGGTCACATAATTGGCATGGGATAATTTCTGTTTTCTTGCACATATGTAAACATAAACTATGATCTAGTATGTTGTGTATTTTAGGAAATGTACCTTGTGCAGCTGAAAATATGTGTATTATGCCTCGGTTGAATGGAACACTCTCTCTCTCTCTATATATATATCCACTAAGTCCATTTGTTCCAATTTGTGGTTCAGTTCTGCTGATTCTTTGCTAATTTTTGTCTGTTTGACCTATCTGTTTGGGACATGGGGGTTTTAAGGTCCCCTGTTAAGATTATGGTATTGGATATTAGATTTTTTGATGTCCAGTAAGATTTGTCTTATATATTTGGGGCTCCCATGTTCAGCCCATTCATATTTATGAGTGTTACCTCTTCCTCTTGAAATTTTCATCTAAACAGTACATACTACCCTTTTTTATTTCTTTGGTCATTCTTGGTTTGAATTTCAGACTGTCTGAAAACAGAATCGGTACCTGTGCTTTTTTCTGAGGTGCTGGGGCTTGTTGTATTGTTTTCCATCATTGACTTTCAACCTATGAATTTCTTTATTAGTCCAGTATTTTTCTTTTATACAGAATATTTCTGGATTTTGCTTCCTAATCCACTGTGCCGGTCTATTTCATTTAATTGGTATACTGAGTCCATTTACATTGATGACTACAATTGAAATTTATTAACTTATCATTGACATGTTCTTTATCTGCTGTTGTTTACTCATTTTTTCTCCTGTGTTTAATTGTTTCCCCTATTTGGTGGGTTCTTTCCATTTTATTCGTGGAGTTCTGTTCATTTTTGGCCATCTCTAGAATATCTTTTAGTACTCTGGTTAGAGTTGTCTTTGTCATCACGAAATTCTTTAGTTGTTCTTAGTTTTGCAAGTATTTCAATTCTCCATCAAAGTTGAAAGAGAGTTTTGTAGAGTATAGCACTCTGGGTTGGAGTTTGTTTTCCTAGAGGACTTGATATGCTATGCTCCACGCTCTTCTTGACTTGATGGTTTGTGAAGAGAAATCTGTCATTATTCTGATGAGTTTTCCTTTAAATGTTATCTTTTTTTTTCTCTAGCAGCTTTCAGTATATTGTTTTTGTTCTGGATTTCTGGGACCTTGACTATTATGTATCTGGGTGTTTTTAATTAGGTTGATGTTATTTCTACTTCTATATGCTTTGTTTTCCTGACTATCAGATTGTTTCTCCATATTTGGGAAGTTTTATTCTATTAATTCTGCCCATATACTTTTTATATCATTTGTATTGATTCCTTCTTTCTCATAGATGCCTATTAGTCTCACATTATTCATCTTTGCCTCATCTTGCAGATTTTGAACTATTTTTTCCTGAATCTTAGTTTTTTTTAAAGAGATCTTTTCTTTCCTTTTCAATAGCTGTGATGGTGTCTTCAAGATCTGAAACTCTGGCTTCACTTTTATTCAAAAGGTTTTCCAAGCTTGTGATTCAGAGTTTAAGTTTCTCTATATCTCTTTTACTCTGCTTTTTGTGATCTATTTCTTCCCTATATTGCTCTTTCATGCATTCCATCATTTTTCTGGTCTCCTATAATCTTTTATCAGTGTCTTCTTAATTCTTTCATTATAGTTATTTTTCTTCAGAAATCATTTATCTGATTTTCTCTATAACTTCCTGCTGATGCTTCTTTACTTTAGACACTATTAATTTAGAAATTTCTTTTTTATTTCAGTCGTTATTTCTGATCTGATTTCCTCTGTCCCTTTCTGCAGTTGTTTTTGTACTCAGACGCTATTAATTCAGACATTTCAGTTTTGTGATCCCCCATTTCTTAGTTCTAAGTGTCTCCTGCATTTGTTCTGGGTGGGCTCAGAGCCAGAGTTTGCATTTTGCTCCTTCTCCTTGTCATTTTTTATAACCCTGTCCTCTGACATTTGGTGTAGAGCTTTGGTGCAGTTATAACCTTAACACCTACTGAAATTCTTACTCAAGAGATATTATATGGTTAAGGCAGTTATAGTTTTTGTATTTACAGAGCTACAATTAGGAACACCAATACTGGGTAGTGATATTTAGCGTTTGACAAACTTTTGTAAGTAATGGGTTTGCGTTTTAGACAGTAAGAGCAAGAATTATATCTGTATACCTAAGCAGACATTAATTTGGGAATTTGTATTTAAGTTAGTTCCCCTAAGTTCTGTCTGGTCATCTCCTCTTGATGTACCTGGGGTCTTCCAGATGGACTAGTTCACTGAAGTTACTTTTTGCCCCTCTCTCAGTCAAGAGAGAAAGGGAGGATGCTCTCATAGATCTGAGTCTAGCAAAGTGTCTCAGCTCACCAGGTGTGGATCTATGAAGTTTGATCTTTCCCAAAGTGCCTGGGTTCAGTCTGGCCACTGTGCTCAGCTTCTTCCTGCTGCAATCTGTCGAACTGAACCTGGTGCACCCTTCTGGCAAAATGTTCTGCTGCTGGATTAACTGGATGGTTCTGGCCCTTAGCCTCACTACAGGGAATTCAGCTGCCCAGTTTCTCACTAGGCCTGTATGCTGCGCCTGAGCTGGGTCTGGAGAGGTCCTGAAAGCATCGTGAAAGGGCTCACTCACCGTCCAGCCCTTGGCTGGTTCTGGAGGAGTCCAGTAGTCACAGTGGAGCAGAAGCTCTCCCACTCACATGCCAGACCTGGGCTGTCGAGAAGGGTCAGGTGGGTGTAGCAAAGCTGAAGTTTCCCACACACGCGGGGCCTGGGCTGGGTCTGAAGGGGTCCTGAGAGTATGGCAGAAGGGATCACTCACATGCTGAGCCTGGGCTGGTTCTGGAGGGGTCTGGTGCCATAGCGGAGCAGAAGCTCTCCCACACACATACACTGGGACTAGGTTGGGTTTCTGTTTGGTTTCATATTAATTGGAAATTACTTGTAATGTTTCTGTATGAGATACCCTGTAAGTTTTGATAGGAACAAGATAGAATATCAAGACTTCTTGGAGAATATAAACATTTAAATAATATTAATACTTTTAATCTTTAAGCATTAAAATTTCTTTCTCTTTTTGCATATTGTTCTCAGTTCTTTGTAATTTGCACTTGTAGAAATCAATTTTTTTGGTAATGTTTATTTCCCAATATCTTTATCATTATTCATTTTGAGTACTATTGCTTTATTTATTTCCTGGTCCTTTTCTGTTTGTAATACAATAAGCTATAAAGTTTTGTTGTTGATTTCATATCCTTATTAAATTTGTTCATAAATTCTAACAATTTTGGGTGGCTTTAATCTTATTGTTTATATTTTCCTGAATTGTAGATGAACCTATTACTTTTAACCTTCAATCTGTTCATGTGATACATTGTAGACTAACCAGGCTTGTATTTTCAGAAATATCCTTCTGTCTCTAGACCACCTAATCAGAGTATACTGTTTTTAATGCACTTTTGAATGTGGTTTTCTAGAAAAGTTTTGCAAACATACTGACACAAGATGATGTTTTCATGATATCCTTGTCAGGCTTAATATCAGACATCATGGGATAAGTTTGTAATAGTTTCTTCCATTTCTATATTTTAGGATAAATTAAGATGAGGCCAACTATAATCTAAAGATAAAGGTTAATAAAATTCAAAAATGAATCATTGATCCTAGGGTTATATTTAGTTTGGAGACATTTTTACTGATACACTATTGTTATTTTCCTCCTCCTCATCATCATCAGTATCTCATCATTATTATTGTTATTA
>NW_004524639.1:10202302-10205557 GCF_000260255.1 Octodon degus
GTCTTCAAAATATATTCTTTTTTTTAAATTTATTTTTGGTTCCTCGAATGCCTTCAGGGCCCTTTTGGCCAGCTGGAGAGTTGTGAGTTTCGAACTCCAGCAACCTGAGGCTGACAGCTTTGCGGAAGCAGCCACTTAAAGGACTGAGCTAGAGCCAGGCTCCCCTAAATTTATTTATTTATTTGTGTGTGTGTGTGTGTGTGTGTGTGTGTGTGTGTGGCCAGCTCAGCCCACCAGGGGGCGGGCTGGCTGGCATGTGGTGTTGGGGGATTGAACTGCGGTCCCTATGCTTTGCTAAGCTTGTTCTAAGTAGGTGCTTTAGACCACTGAGCCATCTCACCAGCCCCTATATTCTATTTTGTTTTATTTTTAACGTACTTTAATTTTATTTTGAAGAGTTATACAAACGTAAAGGCAAATAGCAACAAAGACAGAAAAAGTAACATACAAAAATATATGTTATAGATTATAAAAACACAAATAGCTAATTAACAATGGTTGTTATAAAAATGTTTGTTATAATACCTATTTTTATTGTGAAATCTGTTGCTCAGATTAACAGATATATCTATGGAAGACTGGACAAATAATTCTAGAAAACTTTTTATATTTTTCCTTAATGTTCTGTTAAATTTTTTAGTATCAGGTATAATCTATTTTTGCATCTCTGAGTTTACTTATTTGGAACTTTTCTCATTATATTTATTAGTTTGGTTAGCTGCAATCATCTTTTTCAGTTCTGGAACAATTTTTCACTTCTTTGATTAGTGGCATTGTTTTTATAGTGTGATTTCATCTATTTCTGTTCCAATATTTATTATTTATTTACTTTATTTATTTTCATTTTGGTTTGTTTCGCTTTTATAAGTCCTGGAAATGTATGTTTACATTGTTTACTTAAAATATTTATATCTTTTCTACATGTTTCTTGCTGTAAAGCTCCTTCTTAGTACTAGAGTTTTTCTATATCGTTTATTCAAGAACATGTTGGTCAGTATTTATATACTTTTTAAAAAAGTCTATCCTTTCTAGTCTATTTGTATTTCTTAATGGTAAAAAAAAAGAGTGTGTTGCAATATTTTATTTTTAAAATGTGCTGGAAGCTGTTTTGTACCTTAATGTGTGATCTATTTGAGAGCCTACTCTGTACGTTGATGAAGAGAATATATACTCTAAAACTAATATATATATATATATATATATATATATATGACACATTAGTTCCATTTCACCTAGAGTGCAGTTCAACTCATTTATTTTCTCTTATATTTTTATCTGAGTCATATCTCTGTCCAGAGAAAAAAGTAGGATTTTCACCCACTATTATTGTATTGTAACCTATATTTTGGACATAATAATGTGTGTTTTATGAAACTGGATGGCAAGGTAAGTACTCCTTATGTATCTACAATCATTATATAGTCTTGTTTAACTGATCCCTTGGTAAATATATAGTGACCTCTTTTTATACATATGTAATAATTTCCATTATTCTGATGTCGTTTTTTAAATTTTGTTCATTTTAATGATAAAAAACAAAATAACAAAGAAATAGTTTCACAAACAGGTTAGTAGGACAGTTACAGTGATTAATACATTGCATATGGTTGTCCTCATAGTAGTTATTCAGAAGACAAGATGCAGACATGATATCTTGTCTAAACGATATTAGTATAAACCTTACTTTCATTTAACTAAGAGAAGATAGCTATATATCTATCTTAACTATTTTTCATATACTTTTTTTCACTAAAGGACATAAAATGGTCCTTTATATCTCTATTTTTTGTTTTGTTTTGTCAGAGATGGGTGTTCCATTGTTGTTAAAGAAGCTGTATTTGGAGAAGTTTTTAAAGGATCTTTTTTACTTGATACCATTTCAAACATTGTAGGTACTTGAATTCAGCAAAATAACCCAATGTAGTCCAATAGTAAATAATAGAAGTGGGTTATCAGCAGAAGTGGCAATTGTCAGAAGTTACTGACTTGAGCCTTTACATATCACCATATTAATATGGCATTACTTTTTATATCTTGCAGTTATACTCTTCTGCTGGATGGTTAATACCAAGTTAAAGTAAGATGTATATAAGTAAAATCATAACTTTTGTATTTGACACGGTCAGTCAAATGATTTTGTATAAGTATACCGACTCTTGATTCCTTTTTGTTCATTTTTTGTATGGCTTTCTATTCTTGATCTTTCTCTGTCTGTGTTTCTCTGGTGGTAAATTGAAATTTTGCAGGCAGCATGTCATTGTGTCTAGTCTCTTTTTTAATCCATTCACTCTATACCTTTTAGCAGGGAAAACTTGTTTGTTTCTATTCAAGGTTTTTTTATTGGTGTTGACACTTTTTTGATGTGTTGGCTTATTTTTAATCTTTATTATTTTTTTCTGTTTTGTTTGCTTCATGTTTATCTTTGTGGTTTCGTAGCTTATTCATAAGATTTTATACATTTTTTTCTTTTTTAACTGATATTTCCCTTGCTTTTATGCTTTCATGTGTTTTTCCCCTTCATTTCTTCTTACAGGAATCTAACAAATATGTTTTGTAAGACTAGTCATGTGTTAATTAAATCCTTCAGTTTTTGTTTGTTTTTACTTCTTATTTATGAAAGATGCCTTGGCTGGCTATAGTTCTATTGGCTGACAGTTATTACTTTTGATAGTGTGGAATATACCATTTTATTCTCTCTTGGCATGTAAAGTACCTGCAAAGAAGTTTGCTGTTCATATTTTAGTGACTTCTTTAAATATGACTCCCGCGTGTTTTATTTTTCTGTTTGTTTACTAATTATTGATTGATTTTTATATTATTCTTTAACAATAAAAATGAACATTTCCTAAAATGTGCAGTTAATATTTTCTACCTTAATATTTTATAGTGCATGAGTAGAGGAGCACTGTTAATCATCTTTTACTGATTGGAGGCAAGATAATATATTAAATAAGTGGAAAATCTCAGCATGTATCGCTGGTACCACAGAATTAAAATCTCAATCACCTAGTTCTCTTTTTATCTTCATTCTAACTTTTATTTCTACTCTGTGCAGTCACCCACCATCAGCCTGACTCTGGTTTCCACAGAAGATATTAACACTTTCCCTGCCCAATATATTTCCCTGAAGATAATTGAAAGACATGTGAAACAAAAACAGACCATGAAAAGAAGAAGAAGAAGAAGAAGAAGAAGAAGAAGAAGAAGAAGAAGAAGAAGAAGAAGAAGAAGAAGAAGAAGAAGAAGAAGAAGAAG
>NW_004524639.1:10205657-10206176 GCF_000260255.1 Octodon degus
GAAAAGGAAGTGGAAGAGGAGGAGAAGGTGGAAGACGAGGAGAAGGTGGAAGAGGAGGAGGAGAACAAGGAAGATGAGGAGAAAGAGGAGATGGAAAATATCAATTTAAACATTTGTTCTTTGGGACCCGAGTAACATAGCTCTCTGTTTTTATTTCTTTTCTTTCCTCTGCATGAACTTACATAAATGTTACATTTATTTGTATCCATTGGGAGTTCCATTCCAAAAGTCACCAGAAATTTGGAATGATGCATAGCTTTTCCTATTACATCAGGAATGCAAATATATTAAGATGCAACATTGGATTTTTAATATGTAGTTGGTTCTATTTTTTTAACAATTAAAAATATTTTTATTTGTTTATTTTATATTTGCCATAATTTTATTGATGACATTTTCAAATGAAATCAGTAGGACAGTTTTAAAAATTAACACACTGAATGCATGTTTCTTAGTGATTAATTGCTGTACAAGATGAGGACTTCTTATCCTACTTACAAACACCATTAGAACAAATCA
>NW_004524639.1:10208184-10209273 GCF_000260255.1 Octodon degus
AAGGGTTCCTTTTTCCCCACAGCCTCTCCAACATTTGTTGTTGGGTGATTTCTTTATGATAGCCATTCTTTTTGGGGTGAGATGATATCTCAATGTGATTTTAATTTGCATTTCACAAATGACTAGTGATGTGAAGCACGTTTTCATATAGTTATTTGCTTCTTTAATTTCTTCTTCTGAGAAGTGTGTTTATCTCGGATGTCCATTTCTGGAATGGGTCTTTAAATTTTGGGGGCCTATTGTTCTTTAGTACTTTATAGAATCTAGAGAGCAGACCTTTGTCTGAGTACTTACTTGTCATGGTTTTTTCCAAATTTGTGGGTTGCCTTTTCACTTTGTTGGTAATCACTTTTGATGTGAAAAACCTTTGCAGAAAGAGCAGGTCCCGATTGTTAATTCTTTCAACTGTTACCCGTGCAATTTGATTTTGGTCCACGAATTCTTTGCCTATCCCTATGTCTTCAACAGTTCCTCCTACTTTCTCTTTCAGGAGATTTAGTGTCTCTGCTTTAATGTTTAGATCGTTAATCCATTTTGACTTTAGTTTGGTGCAAGGTGATAGACCTGGGTCAAGTTTGAGTTTTTCGCATGTAGCGAACCAGTTTTTCGAACACCATTTGTTCAAGAGGCTATCTTTCTTCCAGTGAGTATGTTTGGCCCCTTCGTCAAAGATAAGGCGCCTGAGTGTGTTTTTAGGGGCTTCAGCATCTTCTGTTCTATTCCATTGATCCTCAGGTCTATTTTGCTGCCAGTACCATGCTGATTTTATCACAGTAATCTTGTAGTATAATTTCAAGTCAGGAATTGTAATGCCTCTTGCCTTGTCTTTATTGCCCAGAATTGCATTTGCTATTCTAGGTCATTCCATTTCCAGAGAAATTTTAGGAATGATTTCTCTCTGTCTGTGAGGTATGTTCTTGGTAGTCTGATAGGGATTGCATTAAATCTGAACAGCAGTTTTGGGAGTATGGTCATCTTCACAATGTTGGTTCTTCCTATCCAGAAGCATGGAATATCTTTCCATTTTCTGAAATCCTCTATGATCTCTTTTTTTTTTCCAAAGTTTTATTGACAAACAGATAGCAATGA
>NW_004524639.1:10215940-10216832 GCF_000260255.1 Octodon degus
CTCCCGGAACTCGGCAGAAAATCGTACTGGGCGGGCGGGGTGGGGGAGGCACTGCGGAGTGGTGGGGGGCGGCCCGAGGGGCTGGGAGAGGGTCAGGCCCACGCTATGCCTGGGCTGGGACTGGTCCCGCCGGCGCAGGGTAGCAGGAAACTCTGTCAAATGAATTAATTTCTGCTCTAATCTTTATTATTTCCTCCCGTCTTTGGGCTCTGTGTTTGGTTTGCTCTTCCTTTTTTATTTGTTGAAGCTGCAGCATTAAGGTATTTATTTGTTCCCATTCTGTTTTCCTAATGTGTGAGTTCACGGTTATGAATTTCCCTCAGAGAACTGCTTTCATCGTATCCCATAAATTGCGATATGTTGTGCTTGAGTTTTCACTGAATTATAGATATTGTTGAAGTTCTTGTTTAATTTCATCTGTGACCCACTAGTTGCTGAGTAAGGTGTCATTTAATTTTCATGTATTTAAAGTTTTTTTTTGGTTTCTTTTGTCATTTATTTCCAGTTTCATTGCACTGTGGGCAGATAATATGCATGGGATAATTTCTGTTTTCCTGCACATTCTTAAGCATGACCTATGTACCAGTATGTGGTCTATTTTAGAAAATGACCCATGTGCAGCTAAGAAAAATGTGTATTGAGCTGTGTTTGGGTGGAACACTGTATATGTCCTCCAAGTCCATTTGTTTCTAGCTCTGGTTCAGTTCTGTTATTTCTTTGCTACGCTTTTGTCTGTTTGACATATCTTTTGTAGATAAGGGGGTGTTAAGCTTTTGTTAAAATTGTGGTATTGGCTAAGATTTTTCATGTCCATTAATATTTGCTTTATATAGTTGGGTGCTCCCGTGTTTGGTGCATACATATTTATGAGTGTTACCTCTTCCTCTTGAAT
>NW_004524639.1:10217872-10230262 GCF_000260255.1 Octodon degus
TCACTAGCTGCACCAGCATCTTCAAGATCTGAAACTCTGTCTTCACTTTCACTTAAACAGTTTTGCAAGCTTGTGATTGAGGTTTTAATTTCCTCTGTATTCCTTTGACTCTGCTTCATGCGATCTATTTCTTTCCTGTATTGCTCATTCAAGGAATTCGTCATTTTTCTAATCTCCTCTAGTTTTTTTTTATTATTGTCTTCTTTAGAAGCAGTTATAAATTCTTTTTCTGCACTGTTTTTTTCACATTGGGTTTTCTCCCTATGTTTCTGTAGTTGCTTTTTTACTTCAGATTCTATGAGTTCTGAGAGTTCTTTTTTTATTTCAGAAAGAGTTGCAGTCTGATTTCCTCTATTTCTTTCTGCTGTTTCTTATTTACTATTGACGCTATTAATTCATGCATTTGAGCCAAGCTAGTGTCCTCTGCACTTGTTCTTTGTGGTTGTTGGATTTCTGCCATACGTTTGTGCATTTGATTCTTTACTGCATAGGTTATTAATTCAGGGATTTTTTTAATTTCCAATCTGCTTTCCTCTATATCTTTCTGCAGCTGTTTCTTTATTTCAGAAACTGTTGATTCATTGCTTTCAACTGTGTGATTCCCAATTTGTTCTGTGTTATTGTCCTCTGCAGTTTTTATGGGTGGGGTTGGGTTTTGAGGTTGCATTTTGTTCCTTCTCGTCATTTTGTGTAGCACTGTCTTCTGACCAGTTTTGTAGATCTTCGTTGTAGTTATAACTTTAGCACTTACTGAAGTTCAGGTGCAGATCTACAAGGTCTGGATTTATCCAGCTATGCCTGGCTTGGGTCTGGCTGCTGTGCTCAGCTCCTTCCTGCTGCTGCCTTTGAGGGTGAACCTGTTGTGCCCCTGTGGCATGATGTTCTGCTCCTGGACTAGCTGGGTGGTTCTATCCTCTACCCTTTCTGTAGGGGTTGCAGCTGCAGGGTTACACTCCAGGCCTATATGCCTGGCATGAGCTGAGCCTGGAGGGGACAAGTTGGAGTAGTGGGGATTGGCAGCTCTCCCACATGCTCACTGGTTCTGGGCTAGGACTGGGTCTGGGAGTTCCCGGAATGCAGCCGGAATTCCTACTTGGCAGAGGGAGAGGTGGAGGTGCTGCGGAGTGGTGGGGGGCATCCCAAGGGGGTAGAAGACTGTTTCACTCACGCTGCACCTGGGCTGGGACCAGGAGTGGGTCCCGCCTGCGCAGGGTAGCCAGAAGCTTTCTCCCACACACTCAGCAGCCTGTAGTTGGTTTTAAACATAAAAAATCGTCTGTTTTGAAAGTTTTACCAAGTAAAACATCTTATTTTTCAATTCCCATCACAGAAAAAAGGTAATGTGGTATTGTAATGAGGAATATTTTTTTCTTTAGTTTGCATGATATTCTTCATGATTCATTGGGATTTATACATTTCTCTTTAGTATATGATATTAATATTATTCTATGCATAAAATTTAATGAAATGTGCTTCAAAATTACACATTCATTTTAAAATACATTGACTAGGGCAAGGGAGACAGCTCAGTAAAATAAGCACTTCTCTATCAAGTGCAAGGTCCTGAGTTCAATCCTCGGTACCACATACACAAAAAAATTGACTACCATCTCTTCAAATAAATATTGTAAATTTGTTTTACTACTCTTTGTTCCTTCATCTTGTAATTTTTTAGTCAAATTTCTCAGTAGTTTTCTGATCAATAATATATAGATATGAAAATTGTAAGAAAACTGAGTTGAAGTATGGATTTTATTAAGTAAAATACAATTTGTATGAGTAACATATTTTAGAATAGTTAGATATGAAATTTTGCATAAATAAATCATGACAATATGCAATAAAGGCATAGAAAATTTATTCCTTGAAATTATTGCACTAAATTTTTAATAACTTTAAAAACATATGGATATCGAGATACACAAAACTCATGCAACACAATACAGACACAAATTAAAACTTTTAAATAAATCTATTTATTTTATTGATAGTATTTTTTTTGATGGAACTGAGGATTAATCTCAGGTCCTTGTGCTTTCCACGGAAGCACTTATTCTATTGAGCCATCTCCCCAGCCGATAGTAATTTTTATATATTGTCTGAATATGCAATTATCATTTAAGGTTTAAATGACTGACAATCTTTTGGGAAACATTCTATATGGATATGTTATTTTTAAAGTTTTATGAATTCTTAATATATAACATACTACACATAATTATCTTACATTTTTGAGGAATTTTAGTCACTTCTCTACTATTCATACAAGATAACTAATACCTAAATTTTGAAGGAATAGAGTTTTATTTTGTTGCATAATTTCAGCCCACGTTCAGCTGGATCTAAGGCAGAATCAGGGCCACACAAAGAATGATAGAAGAAATTGTACTTAACCCATGGCAATCAATAAGCCTCCAGTCAGATGGCATGGTGTGTGCCTGTAATCTCAGTGCTTGGGAGTCTGAAAACAAGAGGATCACTATGAATCCAAGCTATGTAGTGAGCCTCTTTAGATTTTGTACTAAATACATAAAAAAGAGTGAGGACAAATAAATTCCCTATTGCTGCACCTCAAGCTTCTAGAAATTTCTCATGCTGGCCCTGTCCTCAGGGCATGCTGAGACAGTGATTGAGACTGGGCATGGTGACCCACAACTATAATCCCAGTGCTTGGGAAGCAGAAAACAGGAGGATCACTAGGAGTCTGATCTATGTAGTGAGACCCTGTAGACCCTGTACTAAATGCTTAAAAAACAAGCAACATCGAGTGTTCTACCTCACAGTTGGAAGTTAATTTTTACTTGTTTGAGGATTCCGTGTACTTTTTACACAGCAGTTGCACCTTTCACTTTCCCACTTATAATGTATAAATGTTCAAGCTTATCCACTTCCTCAGCAATATGTATTATCTTTTCTTTTCCATAGTATTCATCCTTATAGATATGAGTTAATATCTCAATGTGGCTCTGATCTACATTTTTCAGATAATAAGTAATGTACATTATTCATAAACCTGAAGGTCATTTTTATTTCTATTCAAGTCACTTGCCTATTTTTAAACAGATTGTTTTCTATTTTAATTTTGCAATTGAGTTTCACTTCTCATATATTTTCGATGTGAACACTTTAATAATGGGAAAAATACAACTATGTAACTAGTGGTTATTATTTGACCATATTACTATCAACAAGAGATTTTGACATAATATCATTGGCCCCGGATCAAGAAATAAGTTTAGATAATTGTGATATAAACATAAAATAATCATATTATTGATTATTATTTTTATATACTAGTAGATTTTCTTCGTAAAAACTTGAGAAATTTCTAGGTAAATGAATTCACCTTGATATCATACTCTTAAGTGAAATAAATCATATATACATGTTTTAAATATTGTATCATTTCTCTGGTGTGAGAAAAAAATGTATAAAGATCAAGGGATAAGGATCAAAACGTGTGATAGTGGGAAATGGGCAAAACATGTTGGGAGGAGGAATGAGAAGAGGAACCAGGAAAGGAATAGGGGAAAAAAAGGAAGGAACAAGAGAAAAAGAACAGAAGGAGAAAGTGGAAATAAAGCTTTGGTAAACAAGGAGAGGAAGAGATGTTGAAGGGAAGGAGTGGGGAAAACAAGGAAAATCATGATGTATCATCTATAGGTGCAAATTCCTGCAATATATTGAAAAATATGATACTTAAGCTACCAAGTTTTGGAGGACCATCGGAACAGCTCTCCTTGAAAGAAGACCATCTGTCTCCATTTTGGCTAAACCTGATCCTAATTCTATGTATTGATATGCACAGAGCAGGCTAGCTTAATACTTTACTACCTCAGTTGGCTTTAAGCAATGTAAATGGGTCTAGCCAAGGTGCCAATGATATTCAACATATTGTACATACTTACTAAAACAATGTGACAGGTCACTGATATTCCCTAGCTCCCAATCAGTATGTAGGAGCTAGGCTGGGTGGAGCTGCACTGTTAGCTGAGACAGTCTCAAGAAAGAACCTGTGATGTTTCAGGGCATGAAGGCCACACATCAAAGCTAAAGCATGACTTCAAAACAGAAGATACCTCCTCAAGCTGTGTTATGTTGATTATTCTTTCTGCATACCTCTCTCTGCATATTGCAGAGATTCTATTATACCTCTTACCTAGCCAAGCTTACAGTACTCATGTACTTCCCACTATTCTCTCAGTCACTTGTGCTTGAACCATTCTTCTCTTCATAAAGTAATAAAACTCGGGTTTAGCCCTTTGTCATGTCCTTGATCCCATGTAGTCATTATTCTAACTGAACATAACACCTCCTTGGCTCCTCACAAAGATATGTTTTTGTCTCTTTATTATCGCTGTGAATTACACTGAAAGTAGTAGGTTGGAGTTACTGATTGGAGTTTCAGTAACTTTTTCCTGGGATTACAAATGTGAACTCCATGAGATCATGATGAGGCTGGTAAAGGAGGTTCTCTATAACAAATAGTCCAGAGAAATGACAATAACATACCAGAGAAATTATTTTAAAGTACTTAAAGAATTTCAGCTTAACTCTTTGAAGTCTATTTCTGGTGTTATCATTGATGTTGAATTGATCCTAATAAGAAAAAAATAATAATATTGCTAAAGAATAGTGACAGTGACCAAAATTTTTTTGGATATTAACTTCTGCAAAACATATTTGATTCTATTGATGACATATCTTCCATATTTTTAACATGAATATCTCATGTGCTTCATTATTTAAATACATTTTTAACATACAGTGAGTCATGGATTTGCAAAGGATTTCCATTCTGAATAATATTCTTAAATCAAAATTGCTAATAATGTGAAAAACTGAGCCTTATTCAGTGTGTCTGTGAATCTTATGTAGTACACCTGTGAATGCTCACAAATAAAATATTTAACATTTGAGAAATTACTGTAACATTTTATAACATAAGTATAAAAACAAACATTTTAATAAAGATTGTTCATATCTGTCTGGAAGAATTTATTTAGAAGTTTTATTTAATTAATTAATTTATTTATTTTTGCAGTACCTGGGATTGAACTCAGGATTCTGAGCTTGCCATGCAGGCTCTTATTCTACTAAGCTATCTCCTGGGCCCTATTTTTCTATTACATTAGATTAAATAAAACTTGACTGTAGTATTATATCTGTGGATATTGCTAGGCAATGAATGCAATAATAACTTTGTATATGAACAGAAGCATGCATAAAGACTTTGGCAATTTTTTTAACTTTACAGATGATATATATTTGGCTTTGCACTAACATACTTTAAAAAGTATATTAGAACTTATTACACACATGTTAAAGTAAGAACAATCTGATTTGATGCTGTTTGCGCTTTTTGTGTAAACATTTTAAAAGTTTTTTAAAAACTTTTTGTTCATTTTAATGAGAAAAAAGATAAAATATTAGGGAAACAGTTTCAAAACAGGTTAGTAGGACAGTTACAATAATTAATACATTGCATGTTGTTGTCTTCATGGTAGTTATTCAGAGGACAAGATGCAGACATGATATCTTGTCTAAACAATATTAGTACAAGCCTTTCTTCCGATTGAACGAAGAGAAAGTAGCTGTATATCTATCTTGACTATGTTATATATACACAATTTAGCTTCCATTTGAGAACTCTACATTGAGTGGCAAACACAAGTTTGGTCATCTTACCTGCAAGGGTACAAACCTGGCTATCTTCCCCAGAATCTTGCAATGAATTAAATTCATGAACCAAGGTACTTCTGTATAATCTGCTGAAATTTTTTGCATAGAAGATAATCAAAAGACATCAATGTGATAGAGGCTAATTGTTTTCTATATGTGATAAATTTTACAATCATTGATGATTTCTCTTTTATTGTTCGCTTTTCTGAAATTAAATTTAAAAGAATCTATGTCCTATTATTTATTGCTGGTGCTACAATGGTTGTTGATTGTTTGATTTTGTACTGAAATAGTTAAGCCAGGCCTGGGGACAATAAAGAAGTGGTCAACGGTAGCACAAGATACTCAAGAATATTTCAGGCCAGGCCCGCCTGTGGGGCATGCTGAGACAAAGATTGAGACTGGGTGTAGTGGTGTGCCCCTGTAATCCCAGGAGCTTGGGAGGCTGAAAACAGGAGAATCACTATGAATCCAATCTACATAGCCTGACCCTGTAGACCCTGTATCAAATACATTAAAAAAAGAAAAAGAAAAAAGTATATCAGGCACACACACACACACACACACACACACACACACACGCAAACACACGCACACACACACGTGTAGGAAGAATTGAGACTCAGTAAGAATAACACTTTCCTTTCTATGAGACTGATGTGAATGAAAACTAAAATATAAACAAGATAAAATTGGAATAGACATATGATAGGTAAAATAAGAGAAATGTGAATTTTACAAATATTTTTGGAATGTACCCAAGAGTAAAATAAAAATCACATTTCCAGTACATACCTAAATACCCTGTAAAGATGAAACAAAATTTTAATAAAACATTACAAAATATGATACTCTCTGATAGTTTAAATTTGCTAACCTCCTCAGAGGTGACTTAACCTGCAATTTAAAAATACATTTAGTTAGAAGAATATAGTGTTTAATGACCAGGAACTGTCTCTTCCACCCATAGCTGCATTTCTACTTGATGAGAACTCACTAAACCAGCCTGTCTACTACTCTGGAATGTTTGTAATGGCAGCATTACATTTTTCTATAAGGCAGTTTCCTATTAAATAATTCTTATTTATTTTGCAAAATGTTGAATCCTTGAATACTGTGGCAGTTTAATCATGCTAACCTTAGAGTGACTTTCCTATTTTATAATAAATTTACATTTGATGTAATTGGAAATTTCATTTTGAAAGCATTCTTATTTCAGAAGTCCAGGGAGTCACAGATGTTACAGTTCTGGTTTTTATTTTTTTCATAGTTATATTTGAAAATAATCCTTTATAAATCTAGATGTGACTTGTAGGTTTTACTTCAAAATTAATAAAGCATGCTGAAATCCTTTCAAATTCCAATTTATAGCAATTGTGTGTGTCACTTTAGAAAGAATAAAGAATACATAACTACTAAGGTCTTATTAAAGTTTGAAATATTGTACCTCAAATGTAAGTAATTCCTTAGGGAAGACAGTGCTGCTTACATTAAGAATGAGAAACGGACACATAATAAAATCAAAAAAGATTTATTTATGAAAACATAAAAATTCAATCAAAGTGTTTTACTTATCAAATAGATGAAAACAAATCAAAAAACCTGAAACCAAGAAATGAAACAGATCTTACTTACTGTATGTATTAAATCACCCATTCCCATTGAGCTCTGCACCTTGGGCCCTTTGGCACAGAGCCATAGAGCATACAACCAATTTGATAGAAGACAAGGCCAGCACACCAGAGGGCAGGTAAGCCCAGAAGAGTCAGGGGCTTTAGAGATAAATTGTAGATGGGTTTGTAGGATAAGCACCAAGAAAAAAAGTCAAAATTTATATGAACCTAAAACTACAACACTGTTGAAAAAGCACTTCTATGTCAAGAGAGAATTCTGCACAGCATAGAGTCAGAGAAGAAATCCAGTGCAATTCTGACACATTGCCAGAGTTTCATTAGGCACCATTTTCAGAAGAGATTGATTGTGTGGGACTAAGCCACACAGCATTAGTACTGCAGCATTAACTCAGCATTGAATAAAACACTTTAAGTTAATTCAGTCAAAACACTTTGAGTTAAATCAGTCATGCTACCACCATGACTGGATGAAATAGCCACATGCAACAGATGGTCAGAGGATGAGGGTTAGCTAAGGATCTCTTGAGAAGTAAAGCTTAAGCCAGGAAGCATAGTATATCTGCATGCCATAGTATCAGGTTACATTTAACTGCTGTGTCTTTAGAAAGAGGCTGAATCTCTGTTGGTAGTTAGTACAGTGTTCTGCTTAAGCTCCTGTTTCACCGCCTATATCTGAGAAAATCACCGATCTAATTGCTTCCCCATGTACCAACATGAATAGAGACAGTTGAATTTACAGACGGGGTAACCTCTCAAATCCACAGACTACAAAGCCAGTTGTAATGAAATGTCACTTTCTGGGTAACAAAAACTTCAGGCTTCAGAAGGAAACCACTTATTTGGAAATATATAGGATTTTTTTCTGCTTTTGGTACTTTTTTCTTCTCTATTGATTTTTGCTGTTAATGTCTGTATTTTTGTCTAATTTTCAAAAATTTATTTTTATTTTTGTGTACTTGTTTGATGAAGTCTTCTTTTCTTCTGTTTTTGTTCTTTGCTTTGCTTTTCTCTTCAAATTTTCATTTCATAATTCTGCTATATCCACTATAGTATTTTCTTTCTTCTCCTTTTTGTTATTTCCTTTATGTAATAATGTTAATTTATTTTGCTCATTAATTGGAGCCTTTATTTTGTTTTTGTCACCTCCTAATCTTCAGTTGTTTAGTTTTTAAAGTTTTACTTTTGATATGCTTTCACTCCTTACAACTTCTGTCCTTACTAGTATAACTATTGAACTCTATGACACTACAGTTGACTGTATTTTGCTATGTTGGGACACTGTGTATAGTTAGTGGAGGTCAAGTTATTCCATAGAGAAGATGTTTACTGTTGGTCAACATATGGTTTGTCGGGCTGGAGAGATGGCTCAGTGGTCTAAAGCACCTACTTAGAACAAGCTTAGCAAAAGCATCAGGACCGCGGTTCGATCCCCAGCACCACATGCCAGCCAGCCCCTCCCCCTGGTGGGCTGAGCTGTCCACACACACACACACACAAACACACACATAAATAAATAAAATTAAAAAGAAAACATATGGTTTGTCTTAGTGTTTACATTCTAATTATATGTCTCTTTTACATATAGATAAGATACATGATTTACTTGAATCTCAGGTTTTTTCAATACTCAGTTTGTATTTGATGTTATTGTTGATGATTTTTATTGCTATAGCCAAGTTGACTTGATAGCTGATACCAACTGCTTTTTCAAAAATAAATCTAATTGGTTTTCCTTAGGGTCAGAAACAACACTGTAGCCTGATCCTGAAGAACAGAGTACTGGACCAAATATGCTGTAACATCTTCCTCTGGATAAATGGAGGTGGAAAGAACACAGGATAGAGAAAAGTCAGTAGTTATCCACCCTGAAAAGATAACTCTTAGAGGTAGAAGTTAACTAAGGAAGTCTCAGTACTGCCACCAAAGCTTCCTATTACAATCAGCCCATAAGACTCACCACAGAAAATAAGTAAGCAAACAAATACAAAAACATAAACATGAAAAGACAATAAAAAAAAGGCATACAAAAATTCCAGGGGCAGGGGGGATGGCTCAGTGGAATAAGCACTTCCCTGGAAAACACAAGGGCTTGAGTTCAATCCCAGGTTTTGTCAAAAAAAAATCCCCAAATTACCCAAAAGTCACTCCAGGAAGCAAAGTGGGAAAGAATATCCAAACCTCACAGCTGAAATATCTGAAATGACAATAATGTGTATAAAAAAGAGATTAATAAAGTGCTTGACCAATTCGAAGAAGACATAACTAAATATGTAGTGATCATGATGAAACAATGTTGTAGCAAATCTACACAAAAACATTAATTAAAAATCTTGTAGGGGCTGGGGAAATGGCTCAGTGGAATAAGCGCTTCCCTGGCAAGCACAAGGACCTGAGTTCAATCCCTGGTTCCACCAAAAAAAAAAAAAAAATAAGTTGAGAAAGTTCACTGGGGGCCTGCCCATTAGCTCAGTTGTTTAAGTGCCTGTTTAAGGGAATCATTCAGGCTCAAGATGCTGTGGTTCGAACCCAGATACTCCTGCCAAACCAGAAATGCCCTGAAGGCATCTGGAGGTAGCAAAAAAAATTGTTCTGCCATTTAAAAAAAATCTTGTAGAGGTAAACATAGGTATGGAGAACATGAATGTCCAGCATAGAAAATAATTGGAATTTCAAAAAGTTCCAAACAGAACTGCAGTTGATTAAAAACTTATGGGAAGAAGAAGGGACCAGTGTAAGGACAGAGTGTCAGATCTAGAACACAATGCTGTATTTCATGATGAGTTAATAAATATTACCTTTGTAAGAGAATATGAAAAAATGAATAGTGTACTTGCTAGATGATGCAAAGAATATTAATATAAGTTGATTGACATTTAGGAGGTTGAGGAAGAAGTATCAATATGAATTTGAGACTAGCCTGAAATATAAAGCGAGTTCGAGGCTAATCTGAACTGCATAATTAAATCTGGTCTCAAAAAGATAAAAGAAAAATTAACCATCGAGCGGAAAATTCTAAAAACGAGGTATAAAAAATATAGGCATATTAATATGCTGAGCTGTAAAAGGCTCAAGTCAACAACTTCTGACATTGCCAGTCCTATGGATAACCCATTACTATTAGAGACTACTGGACTATATTGGATTATTTTGTTGAATTCACTCACCTACAATATTTAAATGGAAATTGAATACACATATCTGACAACACTAAACAAAAAAATGTGATACAAATGAAGTACCATTATGTTTCCATATTTAAAAACTAGCTAGGATAGATATACAGGTACTTTCTCTTAATTCAGTGAGAAGACAGATTTCTACTAATAGTGTTTGGACAGGATATCATGTATGCATCTTGTAGTATACACTACCACTACAAAGACAACAATATGAAACGTATTAATTATTTAAACTGTTCTTTGAAATATTGAATAAAATTGATAAACCACTAGCTAACCTCATCAAAAAGAAGAAGAAAAAAACCCTCAAATTCAAGCAATAAGGAAAGAAAAGGGTGAAATTACCACAGATCCAGTGGAAATGCATAACATTTTTTAGTAGCTACGTTGAAAATATATACTCTCACAGAACTGAAGACACAGAAGAAAGGGACAGATTTCTAGAAAGCTACAAATTATCAAAACCCAATCAAGAAGATATAAAATCTCTGAATAACCCAGTATCAGCCAAGGAAATTGAAAATATAGTAAAATCCTTACCAACAAAGAAAAGTCAAGGCCCTGATGGATTCAAAGCAGAATACTACAAGAAATATAGAGAACACTTAATCCCAATACTCCTCAAAATTGAAATTGAGAAGGAAATATTTCTCCCAAAATCATTCCAGGAGGCAAATAATACAGTGACACAAAAATCAGAGAAAGATTGAACCAAGAGAACTATGGCCAATCTCCCTCATGAACATAGATACAAAAATCCTCAATAAAATCCTAACAAATAGAATACAGCAGATAATCAAGAAGATTGAACATCACGATTGCATAAGATTCATCCCAAGGTTGCAAGGATAGTTCAACATATGCAAATCTATAACCATAACATATTGTATCAATAGAGCCAACAACAAAAAACACACAATCATCTCAATTGAAGCAGAAAAGGCTTTCAACAAATTTCAACACTCATTTATGACCAAAGCTAGAGAAACTAGAAAAAAATACACTTTACAATTGCACCCAAAAAAGTGAAATACCTTTGAATTAATCTAACTAAGGAAATAAATGATCTGTTCAATGAAAATCACAGTACTCTGAAAAAAGAGAGTGAAGAGAATTTCATAAAATGATCAAATATTTCCTGTTTTTGGATAAGAATAACCAACATTGTGAAAATGTCCATACTCCCAAAATTGTTGTAGAGATTTAATGCAATCCCCATCAAAATACCATCCACATACCTCACGGATCTAGAGAAAATATTCCTAAAATTTATTTGGATCCAGTAGAAATCTAAAATAGTGCAGGTAATGCTATGTAAATAAGGTAATGCAGGAGGCATTACAATCCCTGACTTGAAGTTATACTAGAAAGCTACAGTGATAAAATCAACATAGTAGTTAAAAAAAAATAAGATCAGAGGTTCAGTGGGACAGATTAGAAGATGCAGCTAGAATTACAAGTACAATCAGCTATCTTATCTTTTTATTTAATTTTTGTTTATTTTAATGAGATAAAAAGATAAAATAACATGAAACAGTTTCAAAACAGGTTAGTATGACAGTTACAATAATTAATACATTGCATATTGCTGTCTTCATAGTTGTTATTCAGAGGACAAGATGTAGACATGATATCTTCTCTGAACAATATTAGTACAAAACTTTCTTCTCCTTGAACTAAGAAAGTTGCTGTATATCTATCCTATCATATATATATATATATTTTTTTTTTTCCCACTACAGAACAGTCTTTTATCTATATCCCTCTTTTGTTTTGTTTTGTCAGGGATGGGTGTTCTACTGCAGTTAGAGAAGCTATATTTGGAGAAGTCTTAAAAGGACCTTTACATATTTGAAGCCAGCCTAAAGATCGTAGGTACTTGAATTCAGCAAAAT
>NW_004524639.1:10230827-10233251 GCF_000260255.1 Octodon degus
TATTTAGAAATGAAACCATATTGAATATTCTAGCAGTTTAATCCTGCTACATTTTGTTTTTCTTGTCCCTCGTTTAGTTTTACTACTTTTTTAACATACATTTACTTCAAAGAGTATAGCAATAATTGATATGAAATTAGAAGCAGCAGGCATTTAGAAGATCAAAATGATAGTTACAAAAAAAATGGCAGTTACTTTAAGCATGGTTTGGTATCACACATTGCTGTCCACAATGCAGTTGCTTTGTTTATGGACATCAGCATATCGATTAAGTCAGGGTGAGAATTCCACCCATTAACAGCTGTTTTCAAAAACCTGATGCAAGTTCTAAGGATCATTGCGTTAACAATTTTGTTTATATAAATGAATCGTTTTGCCCCTGCCATATTTCCCAACTTTTTGCATTTCTCCCTTTACTTTGTTTAACCCTTAATTTCTCCCTTTCCATTTAACTGTGTTATACCTTTAAATTTTTATTTCTTTTATTGTGTTCTTACACTAGAGAGATAATATGATATTTACATATGTGGCTCTAGTTTATTTCACTTATGAGTATACCTTCAAGTGGCATCCACTTAAATATGAAGGCTTCGAGTTTATCATTCTTTATAGCTGAGTAATATCCATTGTATAAAAATACCACATCTTGGGGCCAGGGAGATGGCTCAGTGGGGACGGGGAGATGACTCAGTCAGGACTGGGGAGATGGCTCAGTAGAATAAGCGCTTGCCTGGCAAGTGCCAGGGCCTGAGTTCAATCACTGGTTCAAAAAAAAATCTTTTTCATCTATTCCTCAGGTGATGGACATTTTGGGTGGTTCCAATATTTGGCTATCACAAATTGTGCTGCTATATACATAGGAGGGCATATATCAATATGAAACCCTGTTTTCGGTACTTTTAGGAAATTTCCCAGAAGGGAGATAACTGGATTGAATGGGATTTGCAGGCCCAGTTTTTTGAGGCGTCTCCACATGATTTCCATAATGGTTGCACCAGTGTACATTCCCACCAACAGTGGTGAAGGGTTCCTTTTTCCCCACAGCCTCCCCAACATTTTTTGTTGGTTGATTTCTTTATGATAGTCAATCTTTCTGGTATGTGATGGTATATCAGTGTTGTTTTCATTTGCATTTTATGAATGGATAGTGATGTGGAACTATTTTTCTTGTATTTATTTGCTTCTTGTATTTCTTCCTCTGAGAAGAGTGTGTTCATCTCGTATGCAGATTTTTGGAATGGGTCTTTAAATTTGGGGGCCATAATGTTCTTTATAAATTCTAGATACAAGACATGTGTCTGAGTGATAATTAAGGTTATTTCCAAATTTATGGGTTGCTTTTTAACTCTGTTGATAATTTCTTTTCACGTGGAAATGCTTCTCAAAAAGAGGAGGTCGAGTTGATAATTACTTCAAATATTTCCTGAGCACTTTGATTTTTGTTCATGAACACTTTTCTTACTCCAATTTCTTCAAGATTTTCACCTACTTTCTCTTCCAGGAGATTTAATGTTTCTGTTTTCATGTTTAGATCTTTAATCCATTTTGACTTTAGTTTAGTTCACGGTGATAGACATGGATTAAATTTTAGTTATTACATATGAAGAGCTGGTTTTTCCATCACCACTTGTTAAAGAGGCTATCTTTCTTCCGGTAAGAATCTTTGGCCCTTTTGTCAAAGATCACGCCATTGAGTGTGTTTGTAGATGCTTCTGCATCTTTTAATATATTCCATTGATCCCCAGGTCAAATTTTGCCAATTTCATGTTGAATTTATAACAGTAGCTTTATAGTATAACTTCAAATCAGGAATTCTAATGAGTCCTGCTTTGCCTTTGTTTCCTAGGATTGCCTTTGCTATTCTAGTTCTTTTCTGGTTGCAAATAAATTTTAGGAATGATTTCTCTAGGTCTGTAAGGTATGTTGTTGGTATTTTGATAGAGATTGTATTAAATTTATATAGCAATTTTGGGAGTATCGCCATCTTCACAATGTTGGTTCTTCCTATTCAGGAGCAGGGGATATCTTCCCACGTTATGAAATCCTCTCTAATCTCTTTTTCAGAGTAATGTAATTTATATTGAATAGGTCTTTTACTTCTTTAGTTGGATTAATTCCTAAGTATTTCCTTTTCCTCATTGCCATTGTAAAAGTTGTTGGTTCTCTAATTTCTCTCTAAGTATGATTGTTATCTGTGTAGAGAAATTTTATTGACTTTTGGACATTGACTTTGTATCCTGCTATGCTACTGAATTTGTGTATTAATTCTAGTAGCTTCTTGGTGGATTTTTTTGAGTCTTTCAAATAGAGTATCACGTCATCTGCAAATAATTATAGTTTAACTTCTTTACATATCCTATTTGTTTTTTTCTCTCTTGTCTATTGGCTCTAACTAATGATTGCAGAAATATATAGACTAGGAGT
>NW_004524639.1:10233351-10234761 GCF_000260255.1 Octodon degus
TTTTTTTTTCAGAACCGGGGATTGAACTCAGGCCCTTGCGCTTGCCAGGGAAGCGCATATTCCACTGAGCCATCTCCCCGGCCCCTGCAGAACTATATTGAATAGGAGTGGTGGTAGAGGACATCCTTGTCTTGTGCCTGATCTGAGAGAAAAAGATTTCAATATTTCCCCCTTTACAATTTTGTTAGTAGATAGATTGTCATAGATGGCTTTTAATAGACTGAGGTAGAGACAGTATATTCCAATTTTCTTTAGGACTTTGAACATGAATGAGTTTTCAACTTTCTCAAAAGCTGTTTCTTCATAAATTCAGATGATAGTGTGGTTTTTGTTTTGGCTCTGTTGATATAGTGTATGACATTTTTGTACTTGCATATGTTGAATAATCTTTGCACCCCTGGGATGAATCCTACCTGGTCATGGTGTATAATCTTCTTGAAGACTTGCTGTATTGTACTTAATAGGATTTTATTGAGAATTTTACGTCTATGTTCATGAGGGAGATTGGCCTGTAGTTCTCTTTCTTAGTTGTATCTTTCCCTGGTTTTGCTTTCAGTATAATTCTTGCCTCCCACAATGATTTTTGGTGAAATGTTTCCTTTTCAATTTCGTTGAAGACTTTGTGGAGTATTGGGTTAAATCTTCTGTCAATTTCTTGTAGAAATCAGTGGTGAATCCATCAGGAACTATAATTTTGTCACTTGATATTTTATTACATTTTGAATTTCATTGGCTGTTATTGTGTTATTGACATTACTTATATCATCCTGTTTCAGTTTTGGAAATTTAAACCTTTCTGGGAATCTGCTCATTTCTTCTGTGTGAGTATAGATTTTTTAAAGCAGCTACTGATGATCTTCTGAATTTCTACAGGGTTTGTGGTAATTTCACACCTTTCACACCTTATTGTATCAGTTTGTGTCTTTCCTTTCCTCTTTTTAATGAGGTAAACTAGGGGCTTATCAATTTTATTTAATCATACAACAACTCCCTTTTGATTTATTAATTCTTTGTGCTGTTTTCTTTGTCTCTATTGCATTAATTTCTGCTCAAATCTTCAAAATTTCCTCCCCTTTTGGGTTTTGTGTTTGGTTAGCTCTTCATTTTCTAGACTTTTGAAATGCAGTATGAGGGTATTTATTTGTTCACATTCTGTTATCTTACTGTGTGAGTTCACAGCTATAAATTTACTCTAAAAACAGCATTCATTGCGTCCCATGAATTCTGGGATGTTGTGTGTGAAATTTCATTGAATTATATATATTGATTAATAACTTGTTTAAATTCATTTGTATGCCAATATATAGCTCAGAGGATTAAAGTGACTACAAGCAGGATCAGGGACTGGTGCTGCAATCCCGGGGTCTTCTGCACCAGCCCCACCCCCAGGGTTCACTGAGACAGCTATTG
>NW_004524639.1:10236071-10245766 GCF_000260255.1 Octodon degus
TATATGTCTGATTGTGTTTTTAATTGTGTTGATGTTATTTGGAGTTCTATATGCTTTGGTTAACTTAATGTCAGATATTTTTTCCATATTTGGGAAGTTTTGTCCTTTTCTGCACATATTCTTTTTATATCATTTGTATTTACTCCTTATTTCTCATTGATGCCTATTATTCTCACGTTGTTCATCTTTGCATCATCATGCAGATGTTGAATTATTTTTTTCCTGCATCCTAGTTGTCTATAAGCGATCTTTTTTATTTAAATTTTCACTAGGAACAACATTGTCTTAAAGGTCTGAAAGTCTATCTTCACTTTCATTCAAACAGTTTTGAAAGCTTGTTATTGACATTTTAATTTCCTGTATAGCACTTTGATTCTGCTTCAAGCATTCTATTTCTTTCGGATACTGCCCATTCAAGGATTCCATCATTTTTCCATTCTCCTCTATCTTGTAGTGTCTTCTTCAGAAGCACTTAGTGTTTTTCTGTTGTTGTTTGTTTGTTTTCTTTGCAGTGCCAGGTACTGCACTCAAGACCTTGCACATGCCAGGCAACCACCTTTTCTACTGAGTTATCTCCTGGCCCCAATAATTCTTTCATTATAGTTATCATTTCTTTTTTTACCTCAGAGATTATTTCTCATTTGATTTCCTCCGCATATTTCTGCAGTTGTTTCTGTACTTCAGAGGTGGTTATTTCAGAGATTTCAGGTGTGTGGTTTGCAATTACTTGTATGCTAGTGTTTATTGCTTTTTTTCTAGGTGGGTTCGGGGCCTGAGAATGCATTTTGGTCCTTCAATTTTTCATTTTGTATAGCACTGTTCTCTGACCTTCGGTATAGTGCTTTGGTGCACTATACCTTAGCACCTACCAATATTCATACCCAAAAAATATTATGTGGTTAAGGTAGTTACAGTTTTACAATTACAAAACCACAGTTAGGAACACCAATAATGAGTAGTGAGATTCACTATTTGACACACTTTTGTACCTTATGTATTTGTATTTTAGATCATAAAAGCAAATTTTATGTCTGTGTAGCCAAGCAGATATTAAATTGGAAATTTATACTTAAATTAGTTCCCCTAAGTTCTGTTTTTTCACCTCCTCTGTATGTACATGGGGTCTTCCAGGCAGACTAGTTCATCCCAGTTACCTGTTGCACCTTCTTTTAATCAAGAGTGAAAGAGAAATGATGCTCTCATAGATAAGGGTCTAGCAAAGTGTCTCAGCTTACCGGTCCAGATCTATCAAATTTGAACCATCCAGAGGTGCCTGGCTTGGGTCTGGCTTCTGTGCTCTGTTTCTTCCTGCTGTAGTTCCACTGAAGTGAACCTGCTGTGCCCCTCTGGCAAGATGTTCTGCTCCTGGATTAGCTGTGTGGTTCTGGCACCTAGCCTCTCTACAAAGTGTTCTGCCACAGGTTTCCACACCAGGCCCGTCTTTGAGATGGTTCCTGTGAGAACACGGATGGTCCCACACACACACCAGACTTGGATGCTTGGCAGGAATTGGATTCAGGGAGTGGTTGAACATGTTCACATACAAATGCTGGTCCTGGGTTGTGGCTAGAAAGTGATCCAACTAGTGGGGAAGCTGGCAGAAGGTTTCACTTTCATGCTGGGTCTTGGCTCAGACTGGAAAAGGATCCAGGGAGCAGTTGAACAGGGAGAAGGTCCCACACATATACCAGACCTTGTCTGTGGTTGGAAAGGATGTACCTTATCCTTGACAAAGGGGCCAAACATGTTCCCTGGAAGAAAGATAGTCTCTTTAAGGAATGGTTCTGGAAAAACTGGCTCTGTATATGCTGAAAACTAAAACTGGACCTGGGTCTGTTGCCATGCACTAAGGTCAAAATAGAATAAAGATCTAAACATTAAAACAGAAACACTAAATATATTGGAAGAGAAAATCGGTGGAAATCTCGAATATATAGCAGTGGTCAAACAGTTCATGAACAAAAATGAAACTGTATAGGATATACTTCCCAGAATAAACAACTGGAAGTTCCTCTTAATGAGAAGTTTCTGCATGTTAAAAGAAATCACTTACAGTACAAAAAGATAATCCATAAATTTGGAAAAAATGCTAACCAATAATCACTCAAACAAAGGTCTTCTATGTAGAATATATAAGGAAATTTAAAAGGTTATCACCCCAAAATTTAAAGATCCTTTCCAAAAATGAGCTTCTATGCTGAATATACACTTCTTGGTGGAAAAAATACAAGAGGCAAATAACTACAAGAAAAAATGGTTTACATCACTGGCCATTTGAGAAATGTAAATTAAAATAACATTGAGATACTATATCATTCCAGAAAGAATGGCTATCATAAAGAAATCAAATAATAACAAAATGCTGGAGAGGATGCAGAGTAAAAGGAACCATTCTCCATTGCTGGTAGGAATGGAGACTGATGAAACCACTATGGAAATCAGTGTGCAGACTCCTCAAGAAACTAGGATTGAAAATCCCATTCCATCCAGCTATTCCCTTTCTGGGTATTTTCCCAAAAGAACTGAAGACTTCATATCATAGTGATATATGTGTGTTTATGTTTGTAGTAGCACAGTTTATGACATTCAAATCTTAGAAACAATGAAAATGTCCATGTCTTGAGGAGGGATGAAAAGAATGTGGCATTTTTATACAAGGTAGTATTACTCAGCTATAAAGATACACAAACTCAAAGACTTCATAGGTAAGTGGATGCAACTAGAGGCTATACACATAAGTTAAATAAACCAGACCCACACATGTAAACATCATATTGTCTCCCTAGTGTAAGAAACTAAAAGAAGAATAAAATCTGAAAGTTATAACAGATGCAGTAAAATGGAAAGAAACAGAACTCAAGGATTAAACAATGAAGAGGATAAAAAGGAATAGAGGTGGAAAAAAGATAGGGGGAACATAGAAGTATGTATACAAGACAGATAAGGTGATTATACTAAGAATTTCCATCATTTTTTTGAAAATAGCAGTTAATCTGTAGAATTATCACCTGGACTGTCACTGTATGTTAACATCTGAGATCTAAACAACTACATTGAAGACAGCAATGGGCAATACAACAGCCATGCTTGAATATCTGTCATCTTGGTTTTGTAATTGTTTACCATTTCTAATGTCATATTAGTTATTACTATACTCTTTTTAAAATAATTTTTAAAAAGGTAAGATAAGAAAAAAAGAAAAAGACTATAACAAAAATTTAAGGGTTCTTGAGAGCAAGAGGTAATATTCAATCATATATCCAATCTTATATAACTGCATCTGCAAATCTGAGCAACAGATTTGACAATAATAATAGATAATATATCAACCATTGTTAATCAGCTATTCTTGTTTTGAAAATCTGTAACATATATATTGTTGCATGTTACCCTTTTTCTGTTTTTATTTCTGATTTTTGTTCTAGCTTTTTACTCTTCAAAATAAAATTAAAATAATGTAAAAATAATAAATAAATGACAGCAAAGCCTGACAGAGGATCCCATAAATAAAAGAAAAATGCGAAACAATCTTGCTAATGAAAATAGATGCAAATATCTTCATCAAGATACAGCCCAGAAGAATGCAACAAAATCTCCTGTCAACTGCAGTGTTGCTTCTTCAGCCAGAATCTGTCTATTTCAAACTTACCGCAAGCCAGACCCATAAAATCATTAATCACTTTGTCATTTAACCATAGTAGTGACTCATTTCCTGGTACCAAAATCTGTACTTTGTTACTTTCTAAATTCTGGAACAAAATATCTAATGCCAACAAGTTAAAGAAGGAAAATTTTATTTTAGCGTAGTTTGTAGAGGCTTCAGTAAATAGTAAGCTCACTTCAGCAGGGAAGAGCATGGCTGAGGGGCAGGACAGAGAAACACTCCTTGGCAGGTCAGGCAGAAGCAAGCAAGCAGTGAGCCTGCCCTCCTTCTTTCCTACTGAATTCCATCCAAGACACAAGTCTATTGGTTGGCGTTACACAGAGAGTGGAGTTTCCATCTTCAATAATCACCCATGATTATGGTAAGCTAATTAGTTCATTAATGTGGTTTTCACACACCAATAAGCCAGCCAGCACCCAAAAGCCCCACGTATGTACACAGATGATTTTGGAGTTAAATCTAGATATAAGCCATAATAGGAAGAAAGATAACTATTTCAATAAATATTGTTGGGAACATTGAATATCTACATGCATTAGATTGATTCTAGACATGCATATTTCACCATGTATTAATCTAAAATCAAAATGGATCAAAGATTAAATGTTGAAACAGAAACCTCTATTCTGTTGAAAGATAAAATAGGTAAAACTCTTGAAGATAAAGTCACAGTCAAAGACTTCCTGAATAGAACACCAAGAGTACAAAAAATAATAGTGAAAAGCAACAAATGAGATCATATCAAATTGAGAAACTTCTGCATAGCAAAGGAAACAAGAAACAGTGTTAAGAGACAAAGTACAGAGCAGGAAAAATACTGACAGCTATAAATTTGAAAGAAGACTAGCATCTAGGATACATGAATTTTTAAAAATACCACTCAGAATAAAAAGTCCAATAAAATGATAACTAAAATGAATAATTATTTCGCACAAAATGTATTAAAAATAGCCAATTAATGTATAAAAATGTTGCAAATTGCTGGCCATTAGACAAAGGCAAATTGAAACAGCACTGCAATTCTTTCTTGTTTCTGAAAGAATGGCTTTCATGAAGATGCAAAATAATAATGAACGTTTTCATGGCTGTGGGGAAAAAGGAACACTTCTATAGTCTTGGTTGCAATGTAAGCTAGCACAAACACTATGAAAATCTGCATGGAGATTTCTCAAAAATTAAAACTCAAAATTCAATTTTACCCAGGTATCTTCTAGGTATCCTTCAGAAAGAGTTTTCATATTATAAGGCTGTATGCATACCTATGATTACAGCAATAAAATTCATAATATCTAAGTATTTGAGTGAACTGCATACCCATCAACAGATGAAAAGACAAAACAAAACATGCTATATATACACCTTGTATTATTACTTTGATATAAAAAAGATAAACTTGAAGCATTTCTAATAAATGGATGAAACTTAAGACTAATATTAATTGAAGTAAATAGCACAGAGAATATTGCATGATCTTTCTTATATGAAAAACCCAAAGTATAAATAAATAGCAAAATGAAAAACAGTTAATAGACAAAAAGATGTTAATATTTTACAAAAGTCAGAGAGCCAAGTCAGAGAGGTATGCGTCAAGGAACTGAAAAAAAAAGAGCATTGACGAAGAACAGTAAAAAAAAAATTACAAAATGAAAGGGTACAGTGAATAGAAAGAAACAGGGAGGAATAGGAGTGGTAAGGTATCAAAAAATCTATGTTATTATGCGCTTGTACCAAGTCCCCACAATAAATATAATCATATATATATATTGCAAATGTAGGCTATGAAAAATAAGAAAAACAACAGGTTTCATTGGTAACAGAATGATGACATCCTTTGCAAAAACATAACATTGTGTTCTTGGGGCCGGGTAGTTGGCTCAGTAGAATAAGCGCTTGCCTGGCAAGTGAGAAGGCATGAGTTCAATCCCTGGTTCTGCCAAAAAATAAAAACAGAAAGAAACATTGTGTTCATTTTGTTCTGTTCACCAGAATTTAATGTAAATAGCCATAGTGCTCATTAATCTGATATTTTTCATTTAAAAATTAAATAAATTTATTTTAATCAATGCATGAAGATATAAAAAGTACACATTAATAGGTCAAAGTAAAGTTGTGAAATATAGATTAAAGTTAATCATGTCTTTCCCCTCAAACATTCATACCACATCCCTTTTTTAATTTTTAAAAACCTTTCATTTTTTTATTTATTTACTTATTTTATACAGGGTCTCACTATGCAGCTCGGACTCATAGTGATCCTCCTATCTCATCCTCCCCAGTGCTTGGATTACAGGAGTGCAAAAGCCCATTTTCGGTGGCTGACATGGTGGGCCAGGGATTCTGGGGCCAGCAGGGCATGGTCTACCAGGGATCGAACTCTGGTCGCTGCACTTGCCAGTTAGGTTGCTTAGACTGGTCAGATATCTCCTCCGCTGCCACATCATTCTTTTATCCATTCCTCAGTTGATGGGCATCTGGGTTGTTTCCAGGATTTAGTTATGACAATTTGTATTGATATAAACACAGATGTACATATATCACTGTGGTATGATGGTTTAGTTCTTCTGGGAAGATATCCAGAGGGGGAATAGCTGGGTCAAATGGAATATCTAATTCTAATTTTTTGAGGAATTTCCACACTGATTTCCACAGAAGTTGCCCCAGGCTACATTTCCACCAACTGTGGGAAAGGGTTCCTTTGTCCCCACAGTCCCTCCAGCATTTGTTATTGGTTGATTTCTTCACATCAGCCTTTTTTCCTTGGGTGAGATGAAATCTCAGTGTTATCTTAATTCACGTTTTTCCAATGTTGAACATTTATTTTCTTTCCATATTTCTTCACTTGAGAAGTACATATTCATCTTAGGGACTCATTTTTGGTTTGAGTTTTTAAATATGCAGGGCTGATTTTTTTTCAATCCTGTATATGTTCCAGATATAAGTCCGCTGTCAGGAAATGTTGTCTAATTTTTTTTCACTCTGCAGGTTGTCATTTCACTCTGTTAGTGATTTTTTTAATGTGAAAAAGTTTTTAGTAAGACCAGATTCCAGTTGTTGATTCTTTGGAATATTTCCTGTGCAGCTTGGGTTTTACTCATGAAGTCCCTGCTTAACCCTATGTCTTGAAGATTTTAGTACCTACCGAGCAATAATGGGTTCCTGAGTTCAATTATTTGAATATATTATTACTATTATTATTTAAAGACAGATTTTGAAAGATATAATTTGTATATGATAACATCTGTTGATTTAGAGTGTACAAGTCAATGACTGTTGGTGTTCTTTCCTTTTTTATTGTATCTTGCAGATTTAATTTACTTTTGCAGGTTTGATGTTCTTATTGAGTTGAACAGCCATCACCACAACTGATTTCAGAATATTGTAATTTCCTAGTCCCTAGGGGCAAAAGAAACTCTCTTTTTCTAATTTTTCTAGCCTCATTATTATTAACAGTAAGAATTTATCATCTTTGACCAATTTGTGTAGAGTTAACCTGTAGGATGGACATGGGTTAAAGGAAAAAGGACCACTTGCTCTGGAGCACACAGTGAGCTAAGTGCTGACCTTTCCTTGACCTGTGTACTTTCTGAGCCTGAGGGGAAATACACTTTCATTATGTTTTGAGTATTATTCCATGACAATCTCAGGTTGTTAAAGGAATAATGTGCAGGCAGTTTATACAACCGAAGTATGGGCAGCACCCATTGCCTGGTGCAACTTTGGAGGAGATAATAAAAGCCACGGGTTGCAGGAGTGCTGTGCTTTTGGCTTTGCGCTTTCATATCCCTTCTCTTTGCCTCCTGCTTGATCTTGGTATCTTCTCATTTCTGTGAGGAAACATTCTGACCCTCGAAGCAGAGACATGGAGTATGGGCACACCTGTGTCTGTGGAATGACTCATGTTTTCATCAGTCCCAGGTCCACAGAGTCCATAAGCCATGGGCATTCAGGGAGTCATGGGGAATTCCTTGTCTGAAGGTCAATTAAAGCATTGAGATGAATTATGCTTTCTCCTTCGCTGTGCTTGACATGTACTGTCATACAGAGCTTCAGTTCCATTTTTACAATATGTTTATGATTACTGTCCCTGCTATTCAGAAAGAGGGACTTTGATAATACAGAAATGGTATAAGTTTGGTACCTTGCTACACCAGGAACCCAGGCCTTCTGTCACAATTCTACACACTTGGTATCTACACAGAGATGTAGTCCTTAAATGCGGTTGTGAGTCTAATGGTACTCCTTGCAGCTGCAAGCTTTCTAATGATATAAATCTTTATTGCCCTCTACCATACTCTTCTGGAGATAAGGATGACAATACATTCTCTGAATCTGATTCAGCCTTAGTAGTAGGGATTATTACTGCTAGTGCTGCTTGCACCCCACCCTCTCCCTCCCCTTTGGATATACTAGCCTTGGATGCAATGACAGCACAAAAGCCTATGTTAAAACCTCACATTACTGCACCTATTGTGTGACACCCCCAATAGGACAACAGGGGATTCCTTATCACCAGTGTTTGGATGTTAAACTTCAGAGAGCACTCAGGAGATCTGTTAAAGATTATGGGTTATGAAACTCTTACTGTGGGTATGTTTGAGGGTATTGGAGACTCTTATGAAATGGTTCCACTTCACTGAAAAAAAATTAGTGAAGAGCACTGTTTCCATCACACAGTATCAAATCTGGGAGTCATAATATTGTAAGGAATGTGAGGCACGGGCCTGTTTAAATTTAAATACTCATCCTGTTATTAACATCAATTTTGATGATTTATTTGGTACTCAAGATGATCATGGAGTACAAGCAGGCCTTACAGAGGTAGCTACTAATCAGATTAAATTCTGTGCGCTGAAGGCATGGAAAAGAATCCCTGAGCCCTTTCATGCCTGGGGCTCTTTTATTGGGGTACATCAAGGGTCCAATGAGCCTTATATGACATTTGTGGACCAATTGACAAGAGCAATTAAATATCAGGTGGATAATAAGGCCACTGCTCAAATTTTGTTAAGACAGCTGGACTATGAAAATGCCAATGAAGATTGCAAAATGGCCCTTAATAAATAGCCAAAAGGAATTATATTTCTATAAGAGAGATGGTCCAAGCTTGTTAAAACTTTAGTACTGAAACTCACAATGCGTGCCTACTGGATGCAGCCTTGAGGCCCCCACCAAAGTGTTTTAATTGTGGAAATTCTGGATATATTAAAAAGAAATGTAAACAGCCCAAAGTTTCTAAAACACCCAAAAGTCTCTGTCCTATCTGTGAAAGGGGATATCATTGGGCTGGTCAGTATAGTTAAAATCCATTAGACAAAAAAAATCTTTCCCTCCAGAATTTAAACTATATGTAATAGAATTAAAGATTGCTTTTTTCACTATTCTTTATATCCAGATGTTCAGAAACAGTTTGACTTTTCAGTTCCAATTTTAAATAGTCATAAGTAAATGATGCAATATCATTGATATATGCTGTCACAAGAAATAAATTCTCCTACATATGTCAATGGTTTGTTCATCAAACATTGCAGTTCTTCCATTCTGCTTTCTTTCATCTTCTCATTTACCATTACATGCACAACATATTGGTGGCTGGACCTTCACTTTCTGATCAACATTTAATCCAATTACAAAACACCTTTTCTGTACCAGGTATCCAAATTGCTGATGAAAAGATATAATGCCACAAGCTTTTCATCTATCTAGGCCATTGACTCCTTTCAATTTCTTCTGTTCTGCCACTTCCACAATTAAATGTTAAATTGCCAGGTATGCAAGTCCAAATTGAGCAGTTTTTACTTCATATTAATTGGGCCTGTTCTTATTTTTAACTACTGAAATGTTTCATTCTTTGTTTTAGGCTATAAAGGGTCATAAACATCCAGCTGAAGTCATACAGAATATAACAAAGACCACCTGAGCTCTTCATAGTATGATCCATAGTTTTTCCAAGGTTAAAGTGGACTGCATCCCTATATCTCTGCCTCTGTCTCTGCCTCTGTCTGTCTCTCTGTCTGTCTCTGTCTCTGTCTCT
>NW_004524639.1:10245866-10260561 GCF_000260255.1 Octodon degus
TCTCTCTCTCTCTCTCTCTCTCTCTCTGTCTCTCTGGTTCTTTTCTGCCTGCAGGAATATTGGCGTCTCTTCCGGGCAAAAGATTATATATTTTTACACTTGTGACATACTCCTGGTTTGTCTATTTATCCTTTTGTCAATGCTCTTGCTCATTTGATTTCTCATAGTCATTTACACACTCATCAGTTATTGAGCTACCATTATTGTGCCTCAAAGTAACTCTAATTTTGAATCTCTATTACAATTCTCAGCAATGCTTCAAGGTGCCTTCTCAACTTTTAAGGCCAATTCAGTATAATTTTCCTCAGGATCCCCATTTACATTTATTCTCTTTACTACCTTTCTCTACAAAGTCTGTCATATCTATGATTCCTTTACAGGAATGCGTTCACTACCTTTATGGATGGCTCACCTCAGTAAGGGGTAATTGTCTATTATGACAAAGTTGTTTCAAGTTGGCTGACTTTCTACATGTTACCTCAGACCACTAACAGTGCAATAAGCTAGCTGCTATTTTCTTAACCTTCACCTCTTTTCCACTCGACCTATTAATATAACTCTGGATTCTTTTTATGCACTTAATGTCACTCTCCATGTGTCTCACACTACCATTGCTTCTGTTCCTCTGGACTGTCCCTTATTCTCCTTGTTTCCAAAACTTCAGGCACTAATACAAATGCATTCTGTTACTTCATTTTTGGCTCACATTCACAGTCACAAAAAACTACCTGGGTTTCTTCAGCATGGAAATGATATTGCTGATGCCTCCGTTAAATGCCTCTTTTTATTGATCAAATTTTAAGCTGTGCATTTTCCCACCAATCTGCCAAATCATTAACCAAACAGTTTCACCTTCATCAGAGGCTTGTGACATTATTTCTGCCTGTGTGCAATGTTCCTCTAGACCTTATTATTTTCTTTTGAAGGTGTCCACCGTTGGGGTCTTCATGCCAATCAAATATGGCAAGTAGATGTTACACATTGCTCTTCACTTTCTCCATTCCACTTTTTACATACTACCATTGATACTTTTTCAGGCTTCATGTAGGCCACACCCTTCCAAGGAGAATATTCCCCTGATGTTATTAAACACCTTTTTCAATCCATGACATCATGGGCCACCCCCACACTACAAAAACTGATAGTGTCCCTGAATATACATCTGAGGCCTTCTCAGTCTTCTGCCATCCATGGAATATTAAACGTATTACTGGCATTTCTCACAATCCCACTGGATAAGCTATTATAGAACCAGCATATCACACATTAACAACCCTACTGTTTAAGCTATTAAAAGAGAGAAATGGAAACCTATCATAAATTCTCATTACAATCTACCAGATGCTCTTCACACACAACCATTTAACAGTGACACATTGTGGGATCATGCTTGTCCACCATCACTTTCAGAAAGATACAAAAGTTTTACCCAGCCCATGGTTAAATAATTCCACCATAACCATGGTGGCAAGGGCCTGCAACCTTACTTACTTGGGGTAGAGGCTATGCCTAAATGCCTACACCAACAGGTCCTATAAGAATTCCTTCAAGATGCATGCTGCCACATCATGACTTGGCATCAAGGATAGCAAAATCCGCTCTCACAACTATAGACCTCACTAACTTTGAACAAGAATCACAAGAGATGCTTCAGTCTATTATGCCCATGGAGGCACATGGTGACATGAGGAGATCTCAAGGCATTAAATTCCCAGGCCCAGGAGATGATTAAGGAATGTGGCGATGATCCTACCCCTGAAAATCTGCTTGCTGCTCTGCTTGCCAGATTATTGTGAACTCATTTATTCTGATGAAAGTCCTTGTTTTATGTCTCTGTCCTATTACTCCTTGTGTGTATGAGTCTGATATTTGTTAAAACAAGTGAATTATAATCTGTGGGTAAAACTAACTGAAATTCTTAATACTGTTACACCATCAATGTTGCTCAAATGAGTTGCTTCAATTTGACTGATGATAGCAAGTCTATTTTTATATATTTATTCCATAATTTTATTGAGGTATAAATAGCAATGAGACAGTTTCAAATCAAATTGGTAGGACAGTTCCAATAATTAACATATTGCATACTGCCTTCCTAGAGGTTATTTGTTGTACAAGAGGCAGACATGATATCCTGTTTACAAACATTATTAGGAAAAATCCATCTATTCCTTGAATTAAGAGAATGTAGCTATATATCTATCCTAACCATTTTGAATACACAGATACAAAATGGTCATTCATCTATATCCACTTTTTGTTGTTGAGTTCCATCATTTAAATATTATAGGTGTCAGAACTCAGCAAAATATTCCAAAATAGTCCAGTAGTCCATAATAGTATTGGCTCTTCCACTTGACTGGCAATGTCAGAAGTTGTTGATCTGAGTGCCCTACAACATAACAACATGGCTTTGTTTCTTGTACATCTATTTTATACTTTTCTGCTGGATGGTTAAAACCAAGATAAAGCAAGAACTATGCAACAAGAATTGTAGCTTTTGGATCTGTTAAGGTCAGTCAAATCCCCTCAGAATTTATCCTGAGACCCTGTACCTCAGATTGTAGAACCTTTGTCAGTGTCAGCCATGTGAATGAATCACGGCCATTGCTTGGCCAATGTGCTCTCTGTGAAAGCCTGAGAGAATGTTTTCTCTCCATGGGACTCTCCTTATGCACACTCTACATCATCGATCACTTTCCCTTTTGGCCCCATAATCTCCTTGGTCAGAAAATTTAGAAAACAACTGAGTTACACAATGTTACTGGACAGATTCTCATATGTCCTGAGTTTTAATTGACTTGGAAGGCCAGGGCCAAAATGTTGGCTTTCCTTGTGACCCTCCTTTTTCTCCAACTTTGGGTCTGTAAATTTAGGTTGTTAAGCCTCTAGAAGAGAAGGTTATTTCTATTAACATATAACCTAGGCTTTTCAACTTAACCTCACTGTCTGTCTGGATATCAAACATCTTAGGCATAACATGGGACAGGCATTTTTCATCAAGTATTAATATGTTGAACTTTCAGTCCCTACAGAATATGACAAAATTTTTTTAGAAAATTAAACTATATTTTAAAAATAGAAATAAAGAATTATATATGTATAAATAGGTCCAGAAATCTAACCAAATACAGCATTGTTTCAGTACAGTACCCGGAACATTCCTTTTCTTGTCTTTTGCCTTCATAAACCACCCTTTTTTTTTTTTTTTTTTTTTGCGGAACTGGGGATTGAACTCAGGCCCTTGCGCTTGCCAGGGAAGCGCTTATTCCACTGAGCCATCTCCCCAGCGATAAACCACCCTTTTCATTTTGAACAATCATCTACCAGAGACAACATGGCAGCAACTGACATGTCACGACAAGCAACCCGTATTTCAGAAGACCAGAATGACAGGACCTCCAAGCATGAGCCTACTATTACAAATTGCCATCTTCAGTGAAGTTGCTTAGTTCACACGTTTTGGAATACATAGTCAGTCAGAGTGAGAATCCTTCCAATTAACTGATGGATTCCAAGATCTTCTTAAGATTCTCAGGCTGTTGCCTCACCAATTTTCTACATATAACTGTGTGACTTGCCTCTATTGTGTTTCTTGGCTCTTCTCCTTGCTCTCCCTTCATTGTCTAGTCTTCAATTTCTTGTTTTGCTTCTAATTGTATTATAGCTTTCTATTTGTATTTCTTCTTTTGAGTACTTAAACTGGGGAAACTATACAATATTTACACATGTGTGTCTGGTTTCTTTCATTATGGGTTTATATTCAAGTGGCATCCACTTCAATATAAAGGCCTCGAGTTTATCATTGCTTATAGCAGAGTAATACTCCATTGTATAAAAATAACACACCATTTTCCTTCTTTCCTCATGTGACAGGCATCTTGGTTGTTTCCAAGATTTGGCTATCACAAATTGTGCTGTTATAAACATAGGCACACATATATCACTATGATATGATGTTTTCAGATCCTCTGGGAAATTTCCCAGTAGAGGAATAGCTTCTTCAAATCAATTTTTTCAGTCCTAGCTTTTTAAGGAGTCTCCACACTGATTTCCATAGTGGTTGCACCAGTCCACATTCCCACCAGGAGTGGAGAAGGGTTCCTTTTCCCCCACAACCTCTCCAACATTTCTTGGTTGATTTCTTTATGATAGCCATTCTTTCTGGCATGAGATGATATTTCAATATTGTTTTAATTTGCATGTAATGGATGGCTCGTGGTGTGCAGCATTTTTTCATATATTTATTCACTTCTTTAATTTCATCCTCTGAGAAGTGAGTGTTCATCTCAGATGCCCATTTCGGGACTGGGTTTTTAAATGTTGGGGCACTAGTGTTTTTTAGTTCTCTATAAATTCTAGAGAGCAGACCTTTGTCTGAGTACTTATTTGTCAACATTTTTTTTCCAAATTTTTGGGTTGTCTTTTCACTTTCCTGGTGATTCCTTTTGACTTGCAAAAACTTCTCAAAAAGAGGAGGTCCCAGTTTTTAATTCTTTCAAGTGTTTTGCATGCAATTTGATTTTTGTTCATGAATTCTTTGCCTAACCCTATGTATTCAATAGTTCCTCATACATAATCTTCCAGGAGATTTAGTGTTTCTGTTTTAATATTTAGACCTTTAATCCATTTGGACCTTAGCTTACTGCATGCTGATAGACCTGGGTCAAGTTTTAGTTTTCGGCATACAGAGAGCCAGTTTCTCCAGCACCATTGGTTGAAGAGGCTATCTTTCATCCAGTGAATATGTATGGGTCCTTTGTCAAAGATAAGGTGGCTGAGTGTGTTTGTAGAGGCTTCAGTAGCTTCTAATCTATTACACTGCTCCTCAGTTCTACTTCTTTGCCAGTATTATGCTGATTTTATCACAGTATCCTTGTAGTATAATTTCAAGTCAGGAATTGTAGTGTCTCCTGACTTATTTTGTTACCCAGGATAGCCTTTGCTATTCTAGGTCTTTTCTGGTTCCAAATAAATTTTAAGAATGAATTATCTAGGTCTGGCAGGTATATTGATTGTAGTTTGATAGGGATTGCATTAAATCTGTACAGCAATTTTTGGAGTATGGCCATCTTCACAATGTTGATTCTTCCTATCCAGGAGCATGGACTATCTTTCCATTTTCTGAAATCCTCTATGATCTCCTTTATAAGATACTGTAATTTTCCTAGAAACAATCTTTGACTTCTTTAGTTAGATGTATCACATGGCTTTTCATTTTCCTCAGTGCAATTTTAAAAGGTAATGTTTCCATATTTTCCCTATGGGTGTGTTTCTTATCATTGTAGAGGAAAGCTATTGACTTTTGGATATTGACTTTTTACCCTGCTATGCTACTGAATTACTGTATTAATTCTAGTAACTTCTTGGTGGATTTTTTTGGGTATTCTAAGTAAAGTATCATGACGTCTGCAAATAATAATTTAACTTCTTTCCTATTCTTATTCCTTTTAATTCTTGCTCTTTTCTAGTTTATTTAGCCAATTATTCCAGAACTATATTGAATAGGGTTGATGATAGAGGACACTCTTTTCTTGTACCAGATCTAAGAGTAAAAGATTTCAGTTTTTACCCCATTTAGAATTATGTTAGCCACAGGTTTTCATAAATGACTTTTACCAGACTGAAGTAGAGGCCATCTATTCCAATTTTCTGTAGAGCTCTGAACATGAATGAGTGTTGGACTTTGTCAAAAGCCTTTTCTGCATCAATGGAGATGATCATGTGGTTTTTAGTTTTCGCTCTATTGATATAGTGTATTACATTTATAGATTTTTCAATATTGAACCGTCTTTGCATCCCTGGGATGAATCTTACCTGGTCATGGTGTATGAACTTCTTGATGATTTACTGTTTTCTATTTACTAAGAATTTATTGAGGATTTTGACATCTATATTCATGAGGGTGTTTGGCCTGTCATTCTCCTTTTTAGTTGCATCTTTCCCTGGCTTTGTTACCCGTATAATAATTGTCTCCAGGAATGATTTTCGGAACACTGCTTCCCTTTCAATTTCATTGAAGATTTTTAGGAGTATAGAGACTACACCTTCTGTAAATTACTTGTATAATTCAGCTGTGAATCCATCTGCACCTGAAATTTTCTTTGTCGGTAGGTTTTCTTTACATCTCGTATTTCATTGGCTGTTATTGTGCTATTGAGAGTTTATTTCTTGTCAGTTCAATTTTGGCAATTTCTACCTTTCTAGGAATCTGTTCATTTCGTCTGTGTCTTCTACTCTGTGAAAGTAAAGATTCTCAAAGTAGTTATTGATAATCTTCTGAATTTCCACTGTGTCTGTGGTAATTACACCCTTTTCATTCCTTACTGCTTGTACATGAGTTTTTTCTTTCCTCTTTTTGATGAGGTTATCTATTTGCTTATCAATTTTATTTAATCTTTCAAATAACCAGTTTTTGTTTGATTAATTCTTTGAACTGTTTTATTCTCTCAATTGAATTGATTTCTGCTCTAATCTTTATGATTTCTTCCCGTCTTTGTGCTCTGGGTTTGGTGTGCTTTTCCTTTTCTAGTTGTTGGAGGTGCAGCTTTCGGGTGTTTTTTTGTTCATGTTCTGTTTTCCTGATGTGCAATTTCAAAGCTATGAATTTCCCGCTGAGAACTACTTTCATCCTATCCCATAAATCCCAATATTCTGTACTTGAATTTTCTTTGAGTTATAGATATTGTTGAATGTCTTGTTTAATTTCATCTGTGACCCATTGGTTGCTGAGTAGGGTGTTGTTCAATTGCCATGTATTTAGAGGGTTTTTCTGATTTCTCATTTCATATGTTTCCAATTTCATTGCACTGTGGTCAGATAATATGCATGGGATAATTTGTGTTTTCTTGCATATACTTAAGCATGACCTATGGACCAGTATGTGGTTTATTTATAAAATGATCCATATGCAGATGAGAAAAATGTGTATTCAGCTGTGTTTCAGTCATACACCCTGTATATATCCACCAAGTCCATTTGTTTTAAGCTGTGGTTCAGTTCTGTTACTTTTTTGCTAATTTTTTGTCTGGTTTACCTATCTTTTTGGGATAAGGGGGTGTTAAGGTTTCCTGTTATAATTGTGGTATTGGACATTAGATATTTTATGTCCATTAAGATTTGCTTTTTATTGATGGGTGCTTCCATGTTTGGTGCATACATATTTATGATTGTTATCTCTTCCTCTGGTATTTTTCCCTTATCCAGTATATACTGGCCTTCTTTATTTTGCCTGATCATTCTTGGTTAGAAGGTGAGACTGTCTGAGAATAGGATTGCTACCCCTGTTTTTTTCTGAGTCGTTGCGGCTTGTATTATTGTTTTCCTTCCTTTCACTTTCAGTCTATGAATGTATTCATGCGTTAAATATTTTTCTTTTATACAGAGTATTTTTGGATGTTGTTTCCTAATCCACTCTGCCAGTCTATTTCTCTTAATTGGTGAATTGAGTCCATTTACATTGATGGTTATAATTGAAATGTTTTGAATTTGATTGACATGTTATTTACCTGTTGTTTACTCACCTTTCTCCTTTGTTTAATTGTTTGCCCTATTTAGTTGGTTGGTTCTGATATCATTAGTGGATTTCTGATAATTTTGGTTCCTCTCTAGAGCATCTTTCAGGAGCCTGTGTAGGGTTGTCTTTGTCATCATGAAATTCTTTAGTTGTTTTTTTTGTCATGGAAGCATTTCCCTTATCCATCAAACTTGAAAGTGAGTTTTGTAGGGTTCAGTAGTGCGGGCTGGAATTTGTTTTCATAGAGGACTTTAAGTACTCTGCTCCATGCTCTTCTTTACTTCATGGTTTGTGAAGAGATGTCATCCATAATTCTGATGGGTTTTCCTTTGAATGTGATCTGCTTCTTTTCTCTAGCAGCTTTCAGTATATTATTCTTATGCTGGATTGCTGGGATGTTGGCTATTATATGTCTCATTGTGTTTTTAATTGAGCTGATGTTACTTGGCATTCTGCATGCTCTGGTTACCTGAATGTCAAATTGTTTCCTCATATTTGGGAAATTTTCAGCTTTTACTTCTGCCCATATGTTTTAATGTCATTTGTATTTACTCCTTCTTTCCCATTCATTACTATTTTTCTCACATTGTTCACCTTTGTATTGTGTTGCAAGTGACGAATCATTTTTTCCAGCATCGTGCTTGTTTTTAAGAAGTCTTTTCTTATTTTTTCACTAGCTGCACTAGCATCTTCAAGATCTGAAACTCTATCTTCCCTTTCCCTCAAATGGTTTTGCAAGCTTGTAATTGAGATTTTAAATTCCTCTATATCTCTTTAACTCTGCTTCATGTGATCTATGTCTTTGCTGTATTACTTATTCAAGGAATCCTTCATTTCTTAATCTCTTTTTTAATCAATATCTTCTTGAAGCAGTTATTAATTCTTTTACTGCAGAGATTTTTTTTTCAAATTGGGTTTCCTCCCTATGTTTCTGTACTTGATTCTTTTCTTCAGATGCTCTGAGTTCAGCGAATTCCTTTTTTATTTCAGAAAATAATTCCACTCTGACTCCCTCTATTTCTTTCTGCTGTTGCTTATTTGCTTTTAATGTTATTAGTTCATACATGTCAGCTGAGGTAGTGTCCTCTGCTCTTGCTCTGGGTGGGCATTGAGTTTCCTCCATATGTTTCTGCATTTGATTCTGTACTGCAGATGCTATTAATTCAGGGATTTCTTTTTTAATTTCCAATTTTAGTTCCTCTATACTTTTCTGCAGCTGTTTCTTTATTTAAGAAGCTATTAATTCATTGATTTCAGCTGTATGATTCTCAGTTTGCTCTGTATTAGTGTACTCTGCACTTGTTATGGGTGGGCTTGGCATGTGAGATTGTATTTTGCTCCTTCTCATTGTCATTTTGTATAGTACTGTCTTCTGACCTTTGCTGTAGAGCTTTGGTGCAGGTATAACCTTAGCTTCTACTGAAATTCAGGTGCAGATCTACAAAACTTGAATTTATCCAGCTTTACCTGGGTTGGGTGTGTCTACTCTTCTCAGCTCCTTCCTGCTGTCATCCTTAGGAGTGAGTGTTTTTCGCCCCTCTGGCAAGATGTTCTGCTCCTGGACCTGCTGGGTGGTTCTGTCCCCTACTCTCTCTGCAGGGATTGCATCTGCAGAGTTTCATCCCAGGCCTGTATGCCAGCACTGCGCTGAGTCTGAAGGGGACAAGTTGGAGTAGGGAGGAGGGGAAGCTCTCCCATACACTCACCAGACCTGGGCTAGGGCTGCATGTGTGGGTACTGAGAACACAGCAAAAGTTCTCACTCATTGCACAGGAGTGGGGGGGTACTGCAGAGCGTTGGTCGGGGCATCCCAAGGATGTGGAAAAGTGTCTCACCCATGCTTCACCTGTGCTGGGCCTAGACAGGACCCGTGGGCACAGGGTAGTCTGAAACTCTCTTGCACACTCACCAGGCGTAGGCTATGGATGAATCTGGAGATCCGGAGAACACAGCAGAAGTTATCACTTGGCGGGTGTGGGCGCAGGCTGTGGAGTGGTGGTGGATAGTCCCAAGGGGGTGGAAGTGTGTCTCACCCACTGTGCACCTGGGCTTGAACAGCACAAGTCCCCCCAGTGCATGGTGGCTGGAAGCTCTCCCACACACTCACTGGGCCTGGGCTATGGCTTATCAACAAAACAGGTTCAAGTCTCCCAAGAAGTAGGAATTGGGTTCTGGAACTTCTTTACTGAATGGCTCCCAGTACAGGATGGTTAAAACAATTTTTTTCTGTATGGTTGTATAACTGTCTTTCGGTATTAACCATTGGATATTTTATAGAATGTATTCCCTCTGTTTGCCTTATGTTCATCCTCAAGCCTGCTACATATGTTATTCTCACTAAACATAAAACAAAACAGAGGGAAGTATAGGATGGAAAAGGGTTAAAGGAAAAAGGACCACTTGCTCCTAAGCACAGTTGGCGAGTTAAGCATTGACTTTTCCTTGATCTGTGTCCTTCCTGAGTCTGTGGGCAGACACATTTCCATTATGTTTTGAGTATTATTCTGTGCCAACCTCAGGTTGTTTGAGGAATAATATGTAAATAAGTTGGATATATAACTTGTAAGCAAGGTATATAACCATCTACACAGAACCCCTTGGCTGGCACAACTTTGAGAGGTCTCACAACAATGAAGGAGATAATAAAAGCCATGGGTTAGAGGACTCCTGAGTTTTTGGCTTTGCACTTTTGTGTCTTTTCCCTTTGCCTCCTGCTGGGTGTTAGTGTTTTCTCATTTGTACAATGCAGCATTATCTATTATAGCCATAGCATATAAGTATAATCATACAATATATGGTCTTTGGTGGTTGGTTTCTTGAAATCAGTATAATGTTTATTTTTTATAGCTATTATATGACATGAATCAATACTAATACTTTAACTAAAAATGATTTCCTATTTCTATTTCTCATTTATGTATTTGGTACAGGATCTCACTGTTCAGCTCAGACTCATAGTGAATCTCTTGTCTTCAGTCCTCCAGCGCTGGGATTACAAGTGTGTGCCAACATTCCCAAGGTTGCCAGCTCAGGTCACCCCAGGAGAAAGGCCAGTGCTACATGTTGTGCCAAGGACTGAACCCTGGTCCCTGAGCTGGCCAAAGCAGGTGCATGGTGTGCTGAGCTATCTCGCCAACCCTTGATATTCACTTAATTTTAGAGATGTATAATGATTTTCTTATATATTCATGTGTTCCTTGACTTTTGCATACTTTGTAGGTTTTGGCCATCAATAAAAAAGCTACAAATTTATTGTAGATTTTTTTGTGTGCAAATGTGCTTTTCTTTATTCTTGATATATTCCTGGGAATGGAATTACCAGAAAAATGTAAATATTGTTTAGTATTTGAAGTATTCTTGAATAGTTTTGCAAAATTACTACATCATATACATTACTGCAACATGTTTTTCTATATCCTGTTCAATATTTGTTATTGTTTGTGTGTTGCTTACATTCATCCTAGTAGCTAAGAGGTGGTATTTCATTATGTTTTTGACATCCTGTTTTCAGGGTAATCCCGTTACCAGGATTAGCTAATAATGAATATATTTCCATATGCTTATTTATAATATGCACACTACTTTGGACTTATGTCTGTTAGTTAACTTTTCAGATGTATGATTTACAAAATATTTACCTTGGTTTTTGCTCTGTAGTTTATTTCCTTGATGATGGACCTTGAAACAAATTGAAATAAAAATTTCATGACAATGGATACATCTATTTTTTTTCTGCTACTTGTGATTTTGTTAACAGTTTCTAAGAAACTGTTGCACAGTCCAAGATTTGGAAGTTTTACATATGTATTTTTTTTTAACCAGGAATTGATCTCAGAACCTTGAACTTTCCAGGCAGAAGCTGTACCCTTGAGGTATATCCCCAGCACTAGGTGCATGTTTTTATCCCGCAGTTTCACATATTTGGTTCATATTTATAAATCTAACTCATATTAATTCCTATATATGATAAATACCTGAATTTATTATTTTCTTTATGGATATGCAGATTTCCCCATAGGTTTATTGTAAAAGAATACTATTTTCATAGTGACTTTTTTGAACACATGTTCAAAACCAATAGTCCATGAGCAAGAGGACTCATTTCTGAATAATTCATTTGACTCTATTAATCTATAATTGTCATTTTGAAAGTACCATACTGTCTTGACTAATGTAACTCTATAATAACTCTTATGCTATGAGATAATTTACAAAGTATAATAGGTTTTTTGATGATGTGTTTATTTCAGAGAATTATTATTTTATCAAGACTATTTTCTAACAATATAAGAGTTCATTTTACTGATTTTAACTTCTGCATTTTTAACAGCATTTTGAAGCATACTTCTATTTTGCTAAAGTGAATTTGTTCTGATAATTTCTAGAGATTTTTTTTATTTTTAAGAATCTAATCCAAAATTAATGCTAAAATGCAGAGACAATGAAGCTAATAATCTTCAAAACACAGAAGATATTTTCAAGGGTGATTCAATCTATAATTGATACTTATGTTTTTATTCTAGAGTTGCATAATTAATCTGTTTTTGTACAAGATAACATTTTGTGAAAATTAAATAATTTTACTTCTTCCTTCTGAATCTCAGTAGCTTTACCTTTATTTATTTGTCTTAATGTTCTGCTAGGAGTGAATATCCTTATCTCTTTCTAGATGCTAGGGGGATGCTATATAATATATAATTATCAAATATGGTTTTTATTGTACATGTTTAGCAATGAGGTCTAGCACGTTGAGAAAATTATCTTCTGTTTGTGGTTTGCTGAGTGTTTTATCATAAAAAGTTACTGAAATTTTTAAAAAATTATGCTTGTACTGAGATTTGTTTTTTATTGATATAACATACAAACGATGGATTTGAAATGTTAAAATAAAGTTTTCATAATTCACACGAATTGACAATGCCTAAAGCTTTTCATATATTTCTGAGTGTAACATACTAGCCTTCCTAATATACTAGTACTTTCAATGACTTTTACCTTTCTATTTGTTATTTTCTTAATTTTTCATTCTCTTTCTTTTGCTTTACTTATTTGCTTTTCAATATCACTGTAGTACTAATTCATAAAATGGTTAGAAAAATATTCCTTAGTTTGCCTTTCTGTTAGAAAGTTTGTGAAGAATTAAAATTATCTTTGATTTGTGTCTTAGCTGTTTTGTCATGGCTGAGAAAAAATATCTGACACCTTAAGTTGAAAGAGGAAAGAATTAATTAGCGCACACACTACACAGTTTGTAGAGGTTTAAGTTTGTAGTCGATGGGCGCTAAGGCAGAGAAGTATGACACAGGGACATCACAAAAGAGAAGTAGCTCATGGCAGGAAGAAGCAGCAAAATGGTTGAGTAGCAAACAAGCAGCAACAATCTCTTTCTGTTCCTTGTATTATATCCTGGCTACATGTTCTCAGAGTATGTAACACTCTCTACCAGGGTTGGCCTTCCCAAAATCCATACTTTTCAGTGGATTAGCTTACTAATCACAGACCCTTAATCACAGTATTACACATTCTAGATCCAGACACCTCAAAAGCAGATCTACCTTGACTGCATGAGGCTTTGTGGGAACATCTAGATGCAAGATATAGCAATATGATCTTATGATTACTAATACAGTCATGTGTGTTTTTCAGTAGATTTTGAAAATTCCTAATTTAGTTCCTATATCAGTCATAATTTTGTCTCTAATCAAATATAAATATAAAGCAGCTAAAAGTTTTTTATTTTAGCCAACAGTTTCAGAGGTTGTATTCCATAGTCAGCTGGCTTCAAGGAAGAAACATTTTGTGACAGTGTGGCAGAGGAAGAGCCCTGAACTCATGGAATGAGGAAATCAAAGTGTTCAGAAAGATAGAGAAAGGGAGAGTCCAGGTAAAAGATATAATTGTCAAGATTACACATCTTGACCAACCCAGACACACCCAAATATTTCTTTTACTAGCCTTTTAAACCATTATGAAGCATATCCTAACATCAAGATTAAATATCAAATCTGTTTTAATGCTTCAAGCCTGTTTAGATTTTTAAAATTCATCCTGGGTCAGTGGAGCTGTCTTGCCTCTCCCTAATTTGCTTTTTTTTTGGGAGGGGGAAGCAGAACTAAGGATTTAACTCAGGCCCTTACGCTTGCCAGGCAAGTGCTCATTCTACAGAGCTATCTCCGCGGTCCCAGCTATCTCTCTGGTTCCCCTAATTCACTTTTTTAATGTAATTGATTAAAATTTTAATTTTCCTCTAAGGACATTTTTTGTGACACCCTGTCAATTTTCATATGTTCTGTGTCCATTTTCATTCATCTCCATTATCCTAATTTCTCTCACTAAATACTTAAAAGTATATTGTTTAATTTCTTTATGACTTCAGTTTTTTCATATTTTATTATTTAATTTTCCATTTTTAAATAATGTTCTTTCCAGAATTTAATTTATATGATTTTGATAAGTCTGTATTTACTGACAATTATTTTATGGCCTTGTGTGTAGTAAGTTTTCTGGATGGTTTCATGTGCACAGGAGAAGAATTTGTGTCTTCTTTGTGGTGATTCAAATAGCAAGTATATGTTCATTGTGTCTAATTGGTATACAGTGTTGTATAATTCATTAACTTTCATAATCTTTTTTGCTTTTTATTATTCAAATGATATATGCAAACATATAACTCTCATTGTTGAATTGATTCTCACTTTATTTAGATTGTTTTACATTTTCTGAATTTAGGTACTCTGTTTCATAGAAGCTCAAATGTGAGGCCTTGTACATTCTAGTTGAGTTTTCTTTGATTGAGTTACACCACTGACAGTATTATAGTTATTATATTTTCCTGAAATATTAGTTTTTTGTTAGGTTAAAATAACATTCTTTGTTTATGGTAACACTTAAATTATACTTTTTATTTGACATTAGTATAAATATTATCTTGTGCCCATCACACAATTTTTTTAATTTTAATTTTAATTTTTTGTAACTTTCATGGAAATATGTCTTTTTCAGATTATATGGATGTGGAATTTCTTAATTTTTTTTTTATTTATTTTAGAGAGAGAGAGAGAGAGAGAGAGAGAGAGAGAGAGAGGTGTGTGTGTGGCCAGCTCAGCCCACCAGGGGGCGGGGCTGGCTGGCATGTGGTGCTGGGGGATCCAACCGCGGTCCCTGATGCCTTTGCTAAGC
>NW_004524639.1:10261566-10267610 GCF_000260255.1 Octodon degus
GCCAGGGAAGCACTTATTCCACTGAGTCATCTCCCTGACCCTGTATATTTATTTATCCAATCTTGCACATACAGATACAAAATGGTCCTTCATTTATCTCTTTTTTGTTTAGTTTTTTAAGAGAGGAGTATTCCCTTGCCATTTCAATATTGTAGGTGCATGAATTCAGCAAAATAATCCAATATAGTCCAGTACTCAATGATAGTAGTGGGCAATCCATAGCACTGGCAATGTCAGAAGTTGCTGACTTGAGCCTTTTACAGCTCAGCATATTAATATGGCTTTCCTTTTTATACTTCGTTTTTATACTTTTCTGCTGGATCATTAAGACTAAGATAAAGCAAGACCTATGTAACAAGAAATGTAACTTTTGTATCTGACAAGGTCAGTCAAATCCCCTCAGGATTTATCCTAATACCCTGTACTGCAGTTTGTAGATCTTTTGTCAGTGTCAGCCTTGTGGATGAGTTACAGCCATTGCTTGACCAATTTGCTCTCTATGAAAGCCTGAGAGATTTTTTTTCTCTCTATATGACTCTCCTTAGGAATACTCTCCATCGTCGATCACTTTCCATTGTGGTTCCATAATCTCCAGATATTTTTCATCAAGAATTGATATGTTGGACTTTAAATCCCTACAGAATGTGAAGAAAAAATTGAAAAATAAAAAAAATTCAGAAGAATAGGAATAAACAATTTCATATTTTTACACAGAAATTTAGAAATCTAACCACATATAGCACTGTAGCAGGACAGTCCTATGACTTTTTTTCTTGTCTCTTGTTTTCATTTATTATCCTTTTTTAAAACAAACATTTACTTCAGAGACAGTATAGCAGGGATTTATATGACATGAGAAGCAGTCTGTATTTAGAAGACCAGAATGATAGGCATTCAAAGCATAGCACTAGTATTACACATTGCTATCTTCAGTGCAGTTGCTTAGTTTACAGGTATCACCATATATAGTTAGTGTGAGAAAACAGATTAGTAGGACAGTTAAAACAATTAGTACATTGCATATTGTTTTTATAGTACTTATTCATACTACAAGATGCAGATATGATATCTTGTCTAAACAGTATTAGTACAAATCTTTCTTCTCATTGAACTACGAGAAAGTAACTGTATATCTATCCTAACTAATTTGTGTATACAGAGATATATGTATTGTTTTTTCACTATGAAATGGTCCTTCATTTATTTGCCCCTTTTTTGTTTAGTTTTGTCAGAAATTGTTATTCCATTGCCATTCAAATATTGTAGGTGAATGAATTCAGTAAAATAATCCAACATCAGTTCCGGGGAGATGGCTCAGTGGAATAAGTGCTTCCCTGGCAAGTTCAGGGGCCTGAGTTCAATCCCCGGTTCCAAAAAAAAAAAAAAAAAATCCAACATACTCCACTTGCACTTGGGAAATTTTCAAAAATAGACCTCATACTGGTCCATAGGTCATGCTTAAGTATATGCAAGAAAACAGAAATTATCCCATGTGTATTATCTGACCACAGTGCAATGAAGCTGGAAATACATGACAAAAGAAACCACAGAAACTCATAAATACTTGTAAATTAAACAATACCCTACTCAGCAACCAATGGGTTATAAATGAAATTAAACAAGAAATTAAACAACATCTACAATTCAATGAAAATTCCAGCACAATTTATTGAAATTTATGGGTTGCAATGAAAGCAGTTCTTAGAGGGAAATTTACAGCTGTGAACTTACACATTAGGAACACAGAACAGGAACAAATAAGTATCCTCATGCTGCACCTCAAACATCTAGAAAAGGAAGAGAAAACCAAACCCAAAACCCAAAGATGGGAGGAATTTATAAAGATTAGAGCAGAAATTAATTCAATTGAAGTGAAGAAAACAATACAAAGAATTATTGAATCAAAAAGATGGTTATTTGAAAGATTATATAAAATTGATAAGCCCCTAGCTAATTTCATCGAAAGAGGAAAGAAAAAACCCAAATATAAGCAATAAAAATCAAATTCTATTTATGTATTTCTTTACAACCGACATATTATGTGTTGCCACTTTCTTATTCCAATACAACTTTGCCTTCAGTTGCTGTCCTTGTGGATATTATTAGATAATGTGTATTTCCATTGGATATAGTACCAGTAGTGTGATTATGCTCATATTACTGCATATAATTACTTCGAAAAGAGAATAAATATACTTTTATACAATCGTTCATAATTATGTAATTATTTTTTCTTGTTATGTTGATTTCAACTAATCTATGGAACTAATTCCTTTGACAATAAAAAATTATTTATTATTTGTTTTAAGAAGCAAAAAATGCACTAGCAGAAAAATATCTGGTTTTGATTATCTTTAAATGTCATGTTTGATCTCAATGGAAGAAAGTTTCATGGTCAACAGTTCATTTTCCTTCATTCAGATATTTAAATGTCAATGAGTTAATTAATCTTATTGGTATTGCATTTTATGTAATGTATCTGCTTTTATTTCTTTTCTATCTTACAAATTTCTCTTTGGTTTCTATGATATGTCTAAGTATAGAACTTTATCTCTTTGCATGTATCCTTTGTGGGAGGTGCTAATGTGTCTCTCATATTAGATTAATGCATTTCAGAAAATTGGCTAGGTGGGTAGTCAGTATTATATTGATGGTTTTTGTTCCTTTATCCCTCATTCTGGTTTTCAAAATATTTATATAATTTTAGCCATATATCCCTGAAACTTGGTATACCTTCCTCCATTTTTTCTTAATATTGAATAATCCTTTTTGATCTATTATAATATTCACTGGCTTAATTTTTCCAGATCTGATAAACTGTATAATTCATCTATTACATTTTTATAATCTATTACTTTGTTTTCTTTTATAAATTTTAGTTTTATTCTTAAATTGTTTTACTATTAATTCATAATCTTTACTATAAGCTACATACTTTCATAGCATCTTTTTTATTTTTATTTTGGACAAATTCTCACTCAGTGGCCCAGTCCTAAGATTCATTTCTTAACAATATGCCTCATTTCAAGACATACTGGAATCAGAACAATTTTCACCATTTTAATTGTGCTTTTTTAAAAATTTTGTTGAATATACTTGGAATAGATTGAGCTCAAGAGGCTCAATGATGGTCATAAGCAGAGTCACCTTATAATTACAGTGCTTGATTGAAGTTCTGTTTGTATTTTTCTTTGTTCACTCTTTTAATCCATCAGTCATGATTTGTATCAAATCCAGCTGTTAGTTTTTACTAATTGCCTGTTTTCACAAATTCCCTAAGGCATAAGTTGCTTTACAACCTACTTTAACTCAATTCAGGCATAAGTTAATTAGCCTCGTGTGACATACACAAATGACATACATATATATTGTCTACTTTATGTTGACTTATGTACTTTTGACATTTCTTTAATTTTTATTTTTGACAAACAATAACGTATTGTATTCATAGGTAAAATATGTTGTTTTGATACTTTTAAAAGAAGATATAGGTTTTGAAGCTAGTGTTTTAGGTTTGTTTTAACACCTCAGTGGCTCTTCTGCTGAACTATCTGACTTGTAATTAAGGGAAGTAATTTTTAAGTACTTTTAGATTTAAGATTCCTTTTTTTCTCTACAAACCTTTGGAAAAATACTGATCTGTCTTTCCTTTTGAACTTCCTCTAAGTAAGGGGAAAAACTTGATCTACTATACAGGTTCTAGTCTCAATTTTAACTCTAGTTTACTTTGTTTGAGTACTAGTCTTTAATCTCTGCTGTACAAAGGAACTGAGAAGGAAATGATTGGAAAACGAAGTACAAATAGCTAGTGAATGCATGAAATTATATTCAACATTTTGGCTTTTAGAGAAGTGCAAATAAAAGCAATAAAAACTTGAGATTTCTTCTTAACTTAGTAAGACTACGTATTATTTTATTTATTTATTTATTTGTTTATTTATATTTTAGGGAAAGGTCTACAGGGTGCTCAGGGTCTCACTAGTAGACCGGACTTATAGTGATTCACCTGTTTACAGCCTCCCAAGAGCTGGGATTACACCACTCCCAGTCACAGTTGCCATCTTAGCATGCCCTGGGGGTGGGACCAGCACAGCAGGTCTGGGGCTCAAACCCCTGGTCCTTGTGCCTGCTTGCAGGCATTTTAATCCACTGAGGTATTTGGTCAGCCTTAAGACTAGATATTTTCAAAGGCTAAAAATCTAAACTAAACAAAACTCAAAAATCAAGTGCTGATGAAATTCTAGTGAAAAATAAACCATCCACATTGTTAATTCAAATATAAAGTTATACAACCACTATAAAAATTAACATGGAAATTCTGCTAAAACAACCTAAAATTAGAAACTGCATTTAATTCCGTTTACTCCTTTTGACGAAAGTAAAAAAAATAAATAAACATTTGTTCAGTGATATTATAGCAATAATGCTATTGTCATCTTTTATAAATAATTTTACTGAAATGACAGATATCTTTCAGTACCATTGTTTTGTATGTACAAAATATTCTTTAACATGAATGCAACTTGGAAGCACGGTTTCATAGATATTATTATATGAAAGTGCTATTGTTTAAAAAACCTGGCATGATTTTCTTACAAATTATGTGTAATACCTTATATGGCCTGGAGAGAAACAGTATTAATTTATCCATGTTTCAATGAACATTCTTCTGTTTCCCTTTATTATTTTGCTCTGATGTTATTTTCTTTTAAAATATTTTAAATAATATTTAAAATATTTTCTTTAACATATTGAAGTTATGCTAGAATTCAAAAATTACTAAAAAACATCTATACACATTTGGTTTAGCAATATGTTACATGTGATTATAGCAATAACTTTCACAAATTATTTTTGATATATTTTTGTACTTCATACATAAGTGCAAAAACAATGTAATTACTAACCTATTTTATGAAATGACAAAACAAACCTAAGTTTTATAATTATGAAAATACTATTTAAAAAGATAAAATCTTGTCTTTACAGGCATACATTTGTGTATGTATGTTGGAATATTTTTATCAGTAATGGCTGTAATTTATTTGCCAATTCTCACAAGTGCATGTATTGTCGAACTAAGCTTTGATTCCTCTGAGTTTTTATGGAGGTGCAGGTTAAAGAGTTTATTTTTCATCGTGCCCTCCCTCTACAGTGCTCCATTGGCTCCACAAATTTGAGCCATAACCAATTCGCAAAATTCATTGCTAAAATTCAAGTATAATAATAAACATTTATGATATTTTGAGACTAAATTAGGAGAAGTCTATGGGATCATGGCCCAGAGGCAATGGGTGGAAACACCTGCATAAACATAAATATAATACCGGGACATTTTATGTTTAGATGAATATGAATATTCTCATAATTTTCTTTAAAATGTATGACTATAGTCCCTCCATTTTATTATGCAAACACAGGATAAATTTTAATATCTATGAAATACAAATACTTATTTGGACTGGATGGTAGATCGAAAATATGATTTAAATTTTTGAATATCACTTATTTGAGGGAATGTTAGAGAATTATGTGCTCTGGAATATGTTCTTTCCATATAGGTTATGATTCCATTTATTATCATAACACTCTAATGCATGCATTCCTTTCTTCCTCAGTGGAAAAGATGGAGATAAATGTCCTGTGCATGTTAGTGTGTGTTTGTGTGCATGCACACACATATGAGTATGTGTGCAATTTGAGTATTTTTGCTTTAATTCTTTTCTCTTGTACTCTCCTCCAATTATCATTTAAACTACTATGTAGTCAGATTTTCAAGAGGGATGGTGCGTCTTTATGTAATACTCCAGGGCTTAAGTATTATTGTGCAAGGGTCTGTTCCTAAAGGAAAGTAGAAGTTGGCAACAAATATTGTTTAATCAAGTACAAGTGGCAAGTAAAGATAGAAGACAAAAAATGGTGTCTATGATGAATATACACTTCTCAGAGGAAGAAACACAAATAGCATGTAAATATATGAAAAATATTCAATATCATTGGTCATTTGAGAAATGCAATTTAAAACAAAACTGAGATTCCATCTC
>NW_004524639.1:10268120-10269666 GCF_000260255.1 Octodon degus
AATAAATATTTTTAAAAGAAGGATATGTTTAAGTCTTTTGTCCCTGGAGAGATGAAATGAGAGGACATACTCTTAAGTGAAATAAATCAAACCTGCATGTGCAGCCCTCTTATGGTCTCCTTAGTGTGAGAACCTGAAAGACAAAATTGAAATCTGAATGGTACAATAGATACTTGGAAAGGGGAATAAACTTATTCAAGAGGAAAGAGTTTCTGAGTTCAGAAAAACGGGAGAGGTATTGGGTGAAAGAGATTTATATATGCATGTAATCAGAATGGTTTGAACAACTGTACTGTGCTTTTCTGCTGGTCTATGGAAAGGAGCAGATAATGCTTATTCTATTCTTCTTCTTTTTCAATTGTTTATACTCTTTATTAATTTCGAATACAATTTGTTTTTCCCTTCTTCCAATTTTACATATAGATATAGATATAGATATAGTAATGTGAGTAACTGGTTGTAAGACAACACTATGTATTACAACAAATACTGTGAAATTAACATTACTTTGTTAAGTGAAAATCTGCATCATTTGTAAATTTTTTATTTTAATTGTAATTTTAACTCTCTTTAAAAATAAAAAATACAGACCCAGAGCGTAGGCCTGATGTGTGAGTGAGATGAACTGGGACCACCGTATCTTGAATAGACACAGAGCCCAGGCCCAGCGAATGAGTGAGAGGACCCAGAGCCACAGATTCTCAATAAATCCAGAGCCCAGGCCCAGCATGTGAGTGAGACCGCCTGGGGCCCACTGGATCCTCATTCAACCCAGAGTGCAGGCCCACAGCGGAGCCCTTCAGCAGAACTCCCTGCAAAGAGGCTAGAGGGAGGACTCACCCAGCTGACTCAGAAGTAGAACATCTTGCCAGAGTGACTCAAAAGGTTGAACTCCAATGACTGCAGCAGAAAGAAGTGGAACACAGCAGAAAGATCCAAGCAACACCCACCTGTAAGAATCTGAACTTTGTAGATCCGGACCTGGTGCTAAGGTAATAACTCTATCTAAGCTCTACACCAAATGTCAGAAGACAGTGGTACACAAAATGACAAAGAGAAGGAACAAAATGCAGTCTCAGGCCCTGAGTACACCCAATACAAATGCAGAAGACACTAGCAAAGCGGAAACTGGAAATCACACCCCTGAAATCTCTGAAATAGTAGCATTGGAAGTAAAGAAACAACTGTACAAAGGTATAGAATAAATCAGGTCAGAAGTAATTTCTGAACTAAAAAATGAAGAAATAACTATAATCAAAGAAGTACTAATTCTTCTGAAGAATACACTGATAAAAAATAGAGCAGAATATAAAAATTATGGAACCCCCGAATAAGCAATTTAGGAAAGAAATAGAATGCATGAAACAGATTCAAATTGATATACAGGAAATTAAAACCTCAGTCACAAGCTGGCAAAACCATTTGAGTGAAAGTGAAAATAGACTTCCTAACCTTAAAGATACCAATGCAGCTAGTGAAAAAGTAAGGAAAGATCTCTTAAAAACAACTGGGATGCAGGAAAAAATAATTCAATACCTGCAAGATG
>NW_004524639.1:10270836-10274369 GCF_000260255.1 Octodon degus
TATGTGCATAGCCCAACATAAGATTGGTACTGTTTCATAGAAATCTGCAATGAACTTTAAATAAGGGTTCATCTAATATATTTTTATATGGTCCTGCATAACTATCATATTGAGAGCTCTTTATTGTTCATCCAGGAGCAAATGAAACTATAAATATCTTCCTAAGCAGTACTTTTCTTTGGTAGTGTGTATACCTTGGTTTCTTTTGCCTTCTAAACATCCAGTTTGTTTACATAGTATTTTATCTATTTTGAATGAATAAATATTAATGTAGCAAAACAGATTTATCTTTTTTAATCACTAATAAAATCTAAGACATATATCAATGTAAGGTAAGAACTGTACAGACAGCAGAATCTCATAAAGTTGCTATGAGGATTTTATGAAATAATTTATAAAACTTCCCAGTATACCATGTGACTTTTAATAGCTACTTTCCATACTATAGCTTGTGATGCAATAAACATTCTATACATATAAACTTAATATATGTTATTTGCATCTATTCCAACATATTTGTTATATTCCTGCAGATCCCAATAAGGTCATTAAAATCATTTAAAGTAATTGTTATTTAGAAAGGACTTAGCAATTCAGGCAAAAAGTATCAATATGTTAGTTCCTATATATAAATCAGCCATGTCATATTTTTAATCAAAGTAAAATAGACAAATGTTGTAATTATAGTTAAATGTCAGAATGTTAATTTTTAAAAGATATAATTATCCAATTTGAAATCATATTCTGACAAATAAAATTTTTCTGTCATAAGCACTCGAACCATTGTCTCTGTCATTATTACCAAGGGGAAATCTGTATCTCTGATAATCTTAGGAAATTAATATTTGCAAAGTGCAAATATATTTATGAAATTAACAAGCATTAAGGACATTTTGTTCAAAGAATTAAGTGTAGTGAAACAATTAAACCAATCATCAGGAATAATGTTATTATAGATTCTACATATTCAATGAAGCCCTTTTATTTTGACTTCTACTCCAAGACAAATTATTTTTTGTTTCATTCAATTCTGAAATTAGGCACCAAAGATTAGTAATATGTAGTTTACTTAATAAGTTCAGATTTTTAAATATTTTGCCTAGGTAATATCTCATAGAACTAAAGAAAGACATTTTAATTTCAAAAACAGTCCTTGTATTGGCATCTGAAGTGTTTTGCCAACATATATATATGGATCATATTGACAGCATTATTATCACCTCTTTTTTAATTCAATGCTGAATTGCGAATATTTTTGTATTTCTGAATATTAAATAACAAGACAGATAAAAAATTCACATTAAAGTAATTAGAAATAAAAAATCCTAAGTCACAATATATAACAATGAAATCAAGAAGATAGTTACTACTATAAAATATTGATTTCAAAATATTGAAAATTCATGAATAGATTCTTAGATTGTTACAAATTACAAAAACATACATAAGAAGACAAAAATATCTGAATAGCTCATTAACAAGCAATAAAACTAAGATGGTAATAAAAAGAAAAATACCTGATAAATTCTGTACTGAGTTCTCCAAAAATTTTACTAAAGATTTATCACCAATACTCTCCAAACTCCTCAAAGAAACTCAAAATGATAGAGTGCTATAGAACTTCTTTATGAAATACAGCATTACTCACATTTCAAAACCAGATAAAATCCCAAATAAAGAACATTACTGGCCAATCTCCCTAATGAACAAAGATGCAACATACTCTATAAGGTACTGGAAAAAATTAAGACCTAGTAGCATCAAAGAGATGCAAGGATCATTCAACATATGCTAATCAATAAATGTAACACACCACCTAAATAAAAGAAAGGACAAAAGATACCTGGATACATCCATAGATTCAGAAAAGCATTTAACATTGCCCAATGCCCCTTGATGTTAAGAACTCTGAAGAAAGGTATGGCACAAAAATGTCTGCATTTGATAAAAGATATCTTGACAAATCAATGACCAACATTTTATTACATGGAAAAGACACTCCCTCTCAAATCAAGAGTAAGACAGTGATGCTCATTATTACAACTTATATTGAATATAGTGTATGAAAAATTAGCCATATCAATCAGGCAAGAAAAAACATAAAATGATGAATAAAGAACTCAAATTATTACTTGTAGATGTACTGTACGTAGAAACCCAAATAACTCCACCAAAACACCTTAGAATTGAACACTAACTTCAAAAATACATCAGGATACAAAATAAAATTTAAACAACCAGTGAGAAATTATGTAAACAATACCACTGAGGATAGCATCAAGAAAAAGTAAGTACCTAGAAATTATACTAAGCTACAAACAAAACTACAGAACTCTGAAAAAAGAAACTGAAGATGACATCAGAAAATGGAAAGATATACCTTGCTCCTCAATAGGCAGAAATAATAGTAACAAAATGGCCATGGTCCCTCAAACTGGACAATAGCATCAATTCAATTGCAGTCAAATTATGAATATAATCCTTCATAGGTCTAGAAAAAAATCCTAAAATGTATGTGGAACCAGAAGGGACCTATATGTGCAATATAATCTGGGGAAGAAAAGAGCAATTCTGTAAGCATCATAATACCATACTTCAGGCTATATTACAAAGCAAAACAGATAAAAATGGTATGGCACTAACAGAAAGACAGACATGTGGATCAGTGGAACAGAGTAGACAATACAGAGTCCACGGTCATATTCAGCTATTTGATTTTTGATAAAAGTTATAAAGACATAAAATGGAGCAAACATACCCTATTCAACAAATCATCTTGGGAAAAGTGGATGTCGGTTTGCAGAAGATTGAAACTAGACCCACATCTCCTAACATTCACAAAACTAAAATCAAAATGGTTTGAAGGTCTATATATTAAAACAGAAAATTAACCAATTTGAAGACAAAATATGTAAAACACTTGAAATCATAGCTGTAACAAAGTTTTTCTTTTAAATAATATCTCAAAGGCAAAGAAATAATGATGATAATCAATGAGTGGAATTACATCAAATTAAAAAGCTTCTGTGGAACTAAAAATTCAGTTAGTAGAGTAAAAAGACTAATAACTAGGATATATAAATAATTATTAAATTAGACTGGAAAGAATAGTAATTTTCAAGAAGTCCAAGAATAACAAGGGGCCTGCCCCTTAGCTCAGTTCTTTAAGTGGCTGCTTCAACAAAGCAGTCAGGCTCAGGTTGCTGAGGTTCTATCCCCACAAATTAAGACAGCCAAACCTGCCCTGAGGTCATTCAGCACCAAAAACAAGAATAACAAACACTGGTATATCTGTGTGAAAGGATCCCTCCTATATTGCTGATGGCAATGCAATCTGGTATAATCAGTATAGAACTTAGCATGGAGACTTTTTTTTTTTTTGGTGCCAGGGATTGAACTCAGAACCTTGTGCTTTCCAGGCTGCAACTTAAGCCACAGAAGCTATCTCCCCAGCCCAAGCATGAAAAATTTTAAAAGAACTAAATTTAGAATTTCCATATGAACAAGCTATTTTCCTTTTAGATATCGACATC
>NW_004524639.1:10274469-10355843 GCF_000260255.1 Octodon degus
AATAGCAGGCATACCTGTTAACAAATGAATAGATAAGAAGATATAACTTCTATAAATAATATAATACTACTCAAATATAAAAAAGGAGCAATGTGAGAATTTTGTAGGAAAATAAATGCAATTGGACTATGTTATGTTGACCGAAATAAACCAGTCAAACAACCTTTCACTCATTTTAGTATTTCTTATGTTAGTAGGGTAAAACATAAAAAAAATAAGGCAATAAGGGGTAGATACAGGAAACAAAGAGCTAGATCATTTTCAGAAAGGAAGTGTACAAGAGACCAAGGGTAAAGTGAGAGGAAGAGTTTCAATGGAAGAGAATATCGGTAATATATGCTATGTACAAGAACTCAATAATTTCATTGAATGTAAACATTGTACTAATAAACACGAGCTAAAAAGAATAACAAGAATAAAAATTGGGAAAGGGGTTTTAGAGACAGAGGGGTGCAAATGTGTGAGATTGAGAAACAAACTACAAGGGACGGGGAGATGACTCACTGGAATAAACACTTCCCTGACAAGCACAAGGGACTGAGTTCAATCCCCAGTTCTTCACAAAAAAATAAAAGAGAGAAAGGAACTAAGAAAAATGAAACAATCTTTGTTATGTACATAGGCCCACTTCCCAAGATAAATGTAAACTTTAAGTACTGCAAGCTTATACTAATAAAAGAAAAAACTTAAAAAAATTATATTACAAACATTTACTACCACTGAAGTTCTATTTATTCACTTATGTACTTATGTATTTAGTTATTTAAAATTTTTTTTGGTCAGCTCAGCCTACCCTGAGGGCTGGGCTGGCGCAGCATGTGGTTCTGGTGATATAGTCCCTTCACATAGTCCCTTCACCTTCCTAAACTTGCCTAAGCAGGCACTTTAGACTGCTGAGCTATCTTGCCAGCCCCTGCCATTGCTGTTCTTATAACATAAAAATCACAATTATTTAAAGCAGACTGCCATTATTTCAACAACTTTTGACCATTTTATATATATATTATCATCTATACACTACAATTTACAAATTAATCAGTTACTCACAATGTATATCTATGGAGAAAAACTTAAAGAATTTAATGTATGAATGAATATATGGAACATGATTGAACCATGAATCTAATCTACAGTAGTAATTTGGAATTTTGGTACTACTTTCTCACAATAGTAAGTACAATTACTTCATGAGGTTGTATAGTTCTCCAAATTTACAATTCCCCTAAATTATGTAACTCTAGTTTATTTATAACATATTGTTTGAAGTGTGCCTCAGCTAAACATTTAGATTTTCAAATTTATCATTGCACCTATATTGTGTATGTTCTTACTACATACAAAATAACTGATGGCACTAATTTCAGAAATACTTTGAGGGACTAATTATAAGATGAAATTTATAACTCAATATAGAACTATATAAAATACTTTACATTAGTGAAATAATCCTAAAGATATCATGGAATGTTTTATCCTCTCAGATTTCAACATAATAAAAACCAATAAATGATTGACATTGAATAACACTATTAAATATTAAAAAATGGACAATGCAGGGTCCTATTCATATTCTAAAATATTCTGAGTGATAGACTGTTCTATTCCCTTAAATTCCCTTAAATTCTTTTAACATTTTTATATTTTTCTAATTTAAAGATTCAAAGTTTAACCTGCAATTGTGCATATGCTAAAAATGACTTCTTCCTCCCTAGTGACCTAAATGTATGACATACTTATCATTATTTCAAAATTCCGAGTGTTAGCAATTCAAAGAGAGTCTACACCCCTCCTCTTAAATTACTCCCAGTCTTTTCAACCTTTTACTTGACCATTTATATTAACTGAATATTTTACCAGATAATCATATTTTATTTGGTCAAATTGTTCCCTTCCAACTGGATTATCTATTCATATATGCAGTTCTTTCTCAGACAGAACCAATCACAAAAGAACTTATGGTACTAATTTCAGAAATACTTGTGAGGGACTAATTATAAGATGAAATTTATAACTCAATATAGAACTATATAAAATATTTTACATTAGTGAAATAATCCTAAATATATCATGGAATGTTTTATCCTCTCAGATTTCAGCATAATAAAAACCAATAAATGATTGACATTGAATAACACTATTAAGTATTAAAAAATAGACAATGCAGGGTCCTATTTCATATTCTAAAATATTCTGAGTGATAGACTGGCCTATTCCCTTAATAATGATAGCACACAACATTTTTTTTCATTTCTATTTTTAAAGCTATACAGGTAGAATACTGCTATCAAAAGGTATTCACAATTTAACTTATTAATTTTGGGGGAAGAAAATATTACCACTTGGGTATGATGTAATTGCTTGGAAATATTCACAAGTGAAAAAGGCTAACTGATGATTTACAGTCTTTCTGTACAAAAATCCACAAGGCCTAGATATAGCAAGTTATTTACTATGCAGGCTGGTAAATCCAATGCATTTTAGTTATGTTCAAGAGTTAGCTTTCAAGCTGAGAATTGTAGGACTAATGAGGAAGTGTTATTATTGTAGTGTTTTCTGTTATTGATTCAAATTTGCTAAAACACACTTATAATACATACACTAAATTTTTTAAAAAGTAATTATCATTTAACAGATCGATAACCTCACAATATATTTCTATATACATTTAAATGACATAATCAATTTGTTTCTATACATTCAGTGATGTATATCTTTTGGAGTACGCCATGTAATATATGGTAAAATAGGTATTTTATTGGAATTGTGACTTAGAACAAATAAGAAATTTTAAAATTGAAGTAATATGGTGTTGCTTTTACAACAGAAAGAAGAAGAAGAATTCTTAATTCCTAACTTTCTGAATTAGGAAATGTACTGTGTTAACAAATGTAGGTTCTTTGTAAATACAAGTTTTTCTTATTTTGTACTTGTAACTTTTTATTTCATTCAGAAATATCAATGAAATATTTTGGGTTGAATTGTGGGACCCATGTATATATAGCGAAGGCCTAATCTCCTCACCATGTGGCTGTATTAGGTGACCCTTTACTGAGTAATTAACATTAAACAAGGTTGTATGCTAGGCCATAATCCAGTCTAACATATGACTTTGTAATTAGAAGACATATCTATGCGCAGAGAGATGACAGTGATGCATATATAATGAGGAGAGATGCAGTGAGTTATCAGTGAGGAAGGAGAGAGCTGAGAAAGAAAAGAGAGAGACTTCATAACTAATCATACCTGCTGTCAACTTGGTTTTGGACTTCTACCTTAAGGAAATTTCAAAAATAAATTTGTTTGTTGAAGATACTAAAACCATCATACTTATCTTTGAAAGCCTTAACATGCTACTATAGAAATCTATGCGAAAACCAGTTTAGTAATGAGGAAACAGTTTATGTTGGGTGATACACAACTTGTAAATAATTAATAAATGGATAACTTCAAGGAAAGGCAAGGTTATAGCTGAATATTGGTCAAGAGAACGTCAGTGGGGGCAAAGCTATAGCGTGTGAGTTGTATAAGACAAAAGACATTAATGTATGATTTGTTTTTGTCTAAACACCATTCAGGTTAATTTCAGTGTTGACACTGTGTTAAATAAGTGGGCTTTGGGTAACATTTTGAGCACTTTTCTCTCAAAGATATAATATCAATGCCACAGATAGAAATATTTAGCATAAAGGGCTTCTATAAGAGGCAAAGATAGGGATGGGGGTATAGCATAGAGGCACAGTGCCTGCCCGGCAAGTGCAAGGTCCTGAGTTTAACTACTGGTACAATTCACAAAAAAGAGATAACTTACAATCCTTACCAACATTTTAATATGAAATTCTCTATAATCTGATTTGACAAGAAAAATAGTGTGAGTTATTTCCCATACACAAAATGACGTGGAACATTGAATGCCTTTTTATATGTGATAAATATCATCTCACTAATAACTATTGCAAGTGAATGATTACAAAATTTTCATGCTGGCAAGTACAAATTAGTATATTTCTATTTTGAAATATTGATTTTATTCACAATTAAGAAGTCTAATTGAGCCCAGTCCTAGCCCAGGCCTGGTGAGTGTGTGGGAGTGCACCCAGCTAACCAGCGCCTGCGGGACCTAATGGTCCCAGCCCAGGTGCAGCATGGGTGATAGAATATCTGCCTTATTCTGGGAACCTCCAGATCCAGTCTTAGTCCAGGCCCAGTGAGTGTGTGGGAGAGCTGTCTCTTCCCTATACTCCAACTTGTCCCCTCCAGACTCAGATCAGGGCCGTCATACAGGCCTGGGGTGAAACCCTGCAGCTGCAATCCCTGCAGAGAGTGTAGGGGATAGAACCACCCAGCTACTCCAGGAGCAGAACATCTTGCCAGGGGGGCACAACAGGTTCACCGACAAGGGCAGCAGCATGAAGGAGCTGAGCACAGCAGCAAGACCCAAACCAGGCACAGCTGGATAAACCCAAACATTGCAGATCTGCAACTAAATTTCAGTAGGTGCTGAGGTAATAACTTCAAAAAAGATCTACAACGAAGGTCAGAAGACAGTACTACACAAAATGACAATGAGAAGGAGCAAAATGCAATATCAGAACCCAAGCCCACCCATAACAAGTGCAGAGGACACTAACAAAGAACAAATTTGGTATCACACAGCTGAAAGCAATGAATCAACGGCTTCTGAAATAAAGGAAAAGCTGCAGAAAGGTATAGAGGAACTCAGATTGGAAATGAAAAAAGAAATCCCTGAATTAATAACATCTGCAGTAAAGAATCAAATGCAGAAACATACAGAGGAAACCGAATGCCCACCCAGAACAAATGCAGAGGACACTAGCTCAGCTCAAATGTATGAATTAATAGTGTCAATACTAAATAAGCAAGAGCAGAAAACAATAGAGGAACTCAGAGCGAAATTCTTTTCTACAAGCTTAGATCAAATGTACGAATTAATAGAGTAGGTAGTAAATAAGCAACAGCAGAAAGATCTAGAGGAACACAGAGCGGAATTCTTTTTGAAATAAAAAAGAATTCTCAGAACTCATAGCATCTGAGGTAAAGAATCAACTACAGAAACATAGGGAGGAACCCAAATCTGAAAAAAGCACAGCAGCAAAAGAATTTATAACAGTTTCTAAAGAAGACATTGATTAAAAAAAATAGAGGAGGTTAGAAACATGACGGATTCCTTGAATGAGTAATACAAGAAAGAAATAGATAGCATGAAGCAGAGTCAAAGAGATATAGAGGAATATAAAATCTCAATCACAAGATTGTAAAACTTTTTGAGTGAAAGTGAAGATACAGTTTCAGATCTTAAAAAATCTGGCACAGCTAGTGAAAAGGTAAGAAAGGATCTCTTAAAAACAATTGGGATGCAGGAAAAAATAATCCATCACCTGCAAGATGATGCAAAAATGAACAATGTGAGACTAATAGTCATCAATGAGAAAGAAGGTGTCAATACCAATGACATTAAAAAATATGGGCAGAAAGAATAGAAGAAAACTTCCCAAATATGAGGAAACAATCTGACATTCAGTAACCAAAACACACAGAACTCCAAGCAACCTCAACCCAGATAAAGCAAAAGGAGACATATAATAGTCAAGATCCCAGAAATTCAGCACAAGAATAATCTACTGAAAGCCGCTAGAGAAAAGAAGCAGATCACATTCAAAGGAAAACCCATCAGAATTACTGCCAACTTCCCTTCACAAACCATGATGGCAAGAAGAGCAAGGAGCAGAGTACTCCAAGTCCTCTAAGAAAACAAATTCCAACCCAAACTACTATAACACGCAAAACTCTCTTTCAATTTTAATGGAGAAGTGAAATAATTTCATGACAAAGAAGAGCTAAAGAATTTGATGATAACAAGGCCAACCCTACACAGGCTACAGAAAGGTGTTCTGGAAAGGGAGCAAAATGATCAGAAATCCACGAATGAGATCAGAAGGAAGCAATTAAATAGGGAAAGGAATTAAACACAGGAGAAAAAGGAGAAAACGACAATAGGTAAATAACATTCCAATCGTAAGTCAATACATTTCAATTATAACCATCATTGTAAATGGACTCAATTCACCAATTAAGAGAAATAGACTGGCACAGTGGATTAGGAAACAAAATCCAACAATATGCTGTATACAGGAAACACATTTAACACATAAAAACATTCATAGGCTAAAAGTCAAGGGATGGAAAAAAATATTACATGCCCTGCACCTCACAAAAAAGGAGGGATAGCAATCATATTATCAGACAGTCTCAAATTCAAACCAAGAATGATCAAGCGAAATAAAGAAAGCTATGATATACTGGTTAAGGGAAAAATTCAATAGGAAGAGGTAAGACTCATAAATATTTATGCACCAAACATGGGACCACACAACTATGTAAAGGAAATATTAATGTACATGAAAAATGAAATATCCAATACCACAATCTTAACAGGAGAAATTAATACTGCATTATCCCCAAAAGATAGGTCAACCTGGAAAAATTTAGCAGTGAAATAACAGGACTGAACCAGAGCTTGAAAAATTGGACTTGCTGACATATACAGATTGTTTCTACCGAACACAGCTGAGTACACATTTTTCTGAGCTGCACATGGGTCATTTTCTAAAATAGACCACATAGTGGTACATAGGTCCTGCTTAAGGATATGCAAGAAAACAGAAATTATCCCATGCACATTATCTGACCACAATGCAAAGAAACTGAAAATAAATGACAAAAGAAAAGAGAAAAAAATCCTTAAATATATGGAAATTAATGATACCCTACTCAGCAACAAATAGGTCACAGATGAAATCAAGCGTGATAGAAAACAGTATCTAAAATTCAATGAAAATTCAAGCATAGCTTATCAGAATTTATGGGATATGATGAAAGCAGTTCTCAGAGGGAAATTCATAGCTATGAACTTACACATTAGGAAAACAGAAGTGGAAGAAATAAATACCCTAATACTGTACCTTCCACAACTAGAAAAGGCAGAAAAAACCGAACACAGAGCACAAAGATGGGAGGAAATCATAAAAATTAGAGCAGAAATTAATTCAATTGAGGCGAAGGAAACAACTCAAAGAATTAAAAAAGCAAAAAGCTGGTTCTTTGAAAGATCAAATAAAATTGATAAGCCCCTAGCTAACCTCATCAAACAGAGGAAAGAGAAAATTCAAATACAACCAATAAGGAATGAAAAGGGTGTAATTACCACAGACTCAGTAGTAATTCAGAAGATTATCAATAGCTACTTTGAGAATCTTTACTCTCACAGAATAGAAGACACAGAAGAAATGGACAGATTCCTAGAAAGGCACAAATTACCACAACTGAATCGACAAGATATAACCACTCTCAATAGCCCAATAACAGCCAAAGAAATACGAGATGTAAATAAATAACTACCGATAAAGAAAAGTCCAGGTCGGGATGGATTAACAGTGGAATTCTACAAGAAATTTGCATAAGATGTAGGCCCTATATACTTCAAACTCTTTAGCGAAATTTAAAAGTAAGCAATTCTCCCAAAATCACTCCTGGAGGATAATATTACACTGATACCAAAATTAGGGAAGTACACAACTAAGAAAGAGAACTACAGGCCAATCTCCAAGATGAACATAGATGCCAAAATCCTTAATAAAATCCTAGCAAATAGAATACAGCAAATCATCAAGAAGATCATACACCATGACCAGGTAGGATTCATCCCAGAGATGCAAAGATGGTACAATATTCGAAAATCTATCAATGTAATACACTATATCAATAGAGCGAATACTAAAAACCACATGATCATCTCCATTGATGCAGAAAAGGCTTTTGACAAAGTCCAACACACATTCCTCTTCAAAGTCCTACGGAAAATTGGAATAGATGGCCCCTACTTCAATCTGGTAAAACCATTTGTGAAAAGACAATGGCTAACATAATCCTAACTGGGGAAATCTGAAGTCTTTTCTCTTAGATCTGGTACAAGACAAGGATGTCCTCCATCACCATTCCTATTCAATATAGTTCTGGAACCATTGGCTACAGCTATTAGACAAGAGAAAGAAATAAAAGGAATAAGAATAGGTAAAGAAGAAGTTCAATTGCCATTATGTGCAGATGACATGATACTTTACTTGGAAGACCCAAAGAACTCCACCTAGAAGGTACTAGAATTAATACTGAAATTCAGTAGCATAGCAGTTTTTAAAGTCAGTACCCAAAAGTCAATAACATTCTTCTATAGAAACAACAAACACACTGAGAGAGAAATTATAGAAAGAATACCTTTTACAATAGAAGCGAGGAAAATGAAATACCTTGGAATTAATCTAAATAAAGAAGTCAAAGACCTTTTCAATGAATATTACATCACTCTGAATAAAGAGATCATAAAGGATATCAATAAATGGAAAGATTTTCCATGCTACTGAATTGGAGGTACCAACATTGTGAAGATGGTCATTCTCCCAAAATTGCTGTACAAATTTAATGCAATCCCTATCATACTACCACCAACATACATCACAGAGGTAGAGAAGTTATTACTAAAATTCATCTGGAAACAGGAAAGACCTAAAATAGCAAAGGAATCCTGGACAATAAAGACAAGGCAGGAGGCATTACAATTCCTGACTTGAAATTATACTGCAAGTCTACTTTGATAAAATCAGCATGGTACTGGCAACAAAATAGACCTCACAATCAATTGAATAGATTACAAAGTGCTGAAGCCCTACGAACACTGTCAGCCACCTTATCTTTGACAAAGGGGCCAAACTTATTCACTGGAAGAAAGATAGCCTCTTCAACAAATGCTGGTAAAACTGGCTCACTACATTCATAAAAATAAAACTTGACCCAGGTCTATCACCATGCACAAAACTAAAGTTGAAATGCGTTAAAAATCTAAACATTAGAGCAAAGATAGTAAATCTGGAAGAGAAATTAGGAGGAACTATTGAAGACAGAGAGGTAGGCAAAGACTTCATGAAGAGAAATCAAATCGCACGGGAAACATTTGAAAGAATTAACAACTGGGATCTGCTCTTACTGGAAGTTTTTTCACATCAAAAGAAATTACCAACAAAGTGAAAAGCCAACCCACAAATTTGCAAAGAATCATGACAAGTAAGTACTGAAACAAAAATCTGCTCTCTCCAGAATTAAAAATAAAAAATAAAAAAAACTAGGACCCCAAAATTTAAAGACCCAATCCAGAAATAGGCATCCCAGAAAAACACATCCTTCTCAGAGGATGAAATTAAAGAAGCGAATAAATATATGAAAAAATGCTCCACAACATTAGCCATCTGTGAAATGCAAATTAAAACATCACTGTGATGATATCTCACCACAGAAAGAATGGCTATCATAAAGAAATCAACGAACAACAAATGTTGGAGGGGCTGTGGGGTAAAATTAACCATTCTCCACTAATGGTTGGAATGTAGACTGGTGCAACACTTATGGAAATCAGTATGGAGACTCCTTAGAAAAGTTGGACTAGAAATCCCATTTAAACCAGCTATTCCTCTCCTGTGAATTTTCCCTTAGGTTCTGAAAAGTTCATATCATAGGGATATATGTATGTCTATGTTTATAGCAGCACAATTTGTGATAGCCAAATCTTGGAAACAACCAAGACTCCAATCACCTGAGGAATAGTTGAAAAAGATGTTTTTTTTTTTTTTTTTTCACTATGGAGTATTATTCAGGTATTAAGAATGATATACTCGAAGGCTTTATATTGAAGTGGATGCCAATTGAAGATATACTCGTAAGTGAAATAAGCAGACACACATGTGTAAATATCGTATAATTTCCCTAGTATAAGAACTCAAAAGAAGAAATACAAACAGAAAACTATAATACAAGTAAAAGGAAAGCAGGATCTTGAGGACTAACTAAACAAAAGAGGGAAAGGAGGAAAGCTACGAATCATGCCAATGTCACACCATACAGTTATATGTAGAAGATGGGCAAGGCAATGATCCTGAGAATCTCTGGAAGATTTTTGGATCTAGCAGTTAACTGGAAGGATTCTCACCCTGACCAACTATATATGCTAACACCTGTGAACTAAACAACTGCACTGAAGTTGTCAATCTGTAATAATAGTTTCATGTTTGGAGTGCTTGTCATTCTGGCCTTCCGAATAGGGGCTGCTTGTCATGACATGCCAATTGCTGCTGTGCTGTCTATCAGGTAGATGATTGTTCCAATAAATGGGGGTGTTGAATGAGGGCAAGAGACAGGAAAAAGAATGTTGTGGGAGTGTCCTTCTTCAAGGTTGTATATGGTTAGATTTTTTTACTTATGTGTAAACATAAGAGGTGTATAATTCTTTATGTGAATTTTTAAAAATATATTCAAATTTTTAAATGTTTTTTCATCATATTCTGTAGGGACTTAAAGTTCATCGTATCAATACTTGATGAAAAGTACCTGTTCCATGTTATGCCTAAGATGTTTGAAATGCAGTGTGATAATGAGGTTAAGCTTAACAGCCTAAGTTGTATGGTAATAACAATAAGCTTGTCTTCTGGATGGTTAACAACCTAATTTTGCAGACCAAATTTAGAGAAAAAGGAGGGCTGCAAGGAAAGCCAACATTTTGGCCCTAGCCTTCCAAGTTCAATTAAGACTCAGTACCTATGAGAACTTGTACTGTAACGTCATGTATCTCAGTAGTGTCCCAAATTTTATGATCAAGGAGATTATGGGGCCAAAGAGGAAAGTGATTGATGATGTAGAGTGTGCCTAAGGAGAGTCACATGGAAAGAAAACATTCTCTCAGGCTTTCATGGGAAGCACATTGACCAAGCAATGGCCCTGACTCATCCACATTGCTGACACTGACAAAGCATTTACAATTGGAATTACAGGGTCTCAGGATAAATCCTGAGGGGATTTCACTGACCTTATCAGACCCAAAAACTACAACTCTTGTTGCATAGGTTCTGCTTTACCTTGTTCTTAACCATCCTGCAGAAAAGTATAAAAACGAAACATAAGAAGTAAGACCTTGCTTTTGTGTTGAACTGTAGGGGACTCAGGTCAACAATTTCTGACATTGCCAGTGAAGTGGAAGACCCAATACTATTATGGCCTACTGGACTCTTTTAGAATATTTTGCTGAGTTTAACACCCATATAAAATTCAAATAACAGAACTTAACAAAAAAAGTGTTTGCAGATTAATATACATTTTATATCTGTGTATTCAAAGTGGTTAGGATAGATATATAGTTACATTCTATTAATGCATAGAGGGATTTTTTCTACTGTTGTTTGTAAATAGGAATTCATGTCTGCATCTTGTACAGCAATTACCCACTAGGAAGAATGTATGCAATGTGTTAATTATTGAAACTGTCCTACCAATTTGGTTTGAAACTGTCTAATTGCTATTTTTTTCTCAACAAAATTATGGCAAAAAAGAGAAATGTAATTGAAACATACTTATTGTGTGTACAGAGCAAATATGCTTAAATTTCTGCAGTTTAGAAAATGATATAGAAGATATTTTGAGCTGACATTTGTCTTAATTGCTATTATTCCTGCTTTCTAATTATGAACTTCTGTGACCTTATTGATTTTTATATGTTCTTAATTATTAATTTAGAGTTTTCTAATTATGACAATTTTGTTTGCCATTGTATTGTTAATTTAATTATTTTTTATCAGCATTTTAAACCTGAATTCTCTCATAGGTTGAATATAGCATGTGAATGGTTAAAATAAAAATTCTTGATACTTTTAATAACTTTCAGTGCATAAAATAAAAATCTAACAAAATTGTTAAGTTCTGAAAAGAGAAGGGGCCTGTGAGTTAGCTCAGTGGATTAAGCGCCTGCTGTGAGAAGCACAAGGATCAGGATTTGATCCCCTGTCCTACATATCAAATCAGCCCCATTACAGGAGCATGCTGAGCTGGTGACCAAATCTGGGTTTGGTGGTGCAGACCTATAATCACAATGCTGGGGCAGATGCAAATCAGAGAAACACTATGAGTCTAAGATGTGTAATGAGACCCTATAATAAATACATAAAATGATAAAGAAAATAAGAGGTTAAATGAGAGTAAAATTAACAAAAGTAGACTGGAACTATTTTTTATGTATTTTATTACAGTGACCATATGGTCTCACTACGCAGGTGAGACTCGTGATCCTCCTGTTTTCAGCCTCCCAAGTTCTGGGATTACAGGTTCGGGCCACTCTGTCCAGTCTCAGTTGATGTTTCAGGTCACATCGGTGGCGGTGCTGGCTCTGCATGCTGAGAATCAAATGCCCATACCTCCGTTTCCTTAAGCAGTCACTTTAGTCTGCTGAAATATTTGGCTGGCCCTTAGAAAATTTTATGTATCTGTTATATAGAAAAACTAAATTAATAAAATAGATGCAAATAAATTTATGAATATTCTAGAAATCATTTGAGAAGTCAGAGCACCATGACCATGGTTAAACCAAAAAACAAATTTTTTTTTACTTCGTTCAAAAGGCAATTTATGGGGCCAGGGAGATAGCTCAGTGGAATAATCACTTGCCTGGCAAGCACAAGGACCTGAGTTCAATCCCTGGTTCCACAAAAGAAAAAAAAAAGTAATTTATATTTACTAAAACATTTTCTCCAGAAATGTAGCAAGAGAATAATTATAAGGGAGAAACAAACCAGCTTTATGGTATTTATAAAATGAAAAGCTGACAAAACTTCAATATACAAGACTGTCTAACATCAAGAAATCATCCAATAAAAATTCTTGAGAGACTGTGGAGAAAAAAGAACCCTTCTACACTGTTGGTGCGAGTACAGATTGGTACAACGACTATGAATATGTTTAGTTTTTTTAATTATCTACTATGATGTTGGTTGTTGGTTTCTCATAGATGCCTTTTGTCATATTGAGATAAAGACTGTCTATTCAAAATTTCCATCTTTAATTTTGGTAGAACTTGGGATTGAACTCAGGCCCTTGCACTTGCCAGGCAAGCGCTTACTGTACTAAGCCATCTCCTTGGCCCTCCATAGGGTTTTTATCATGAATAGATGTTGGATTTTGTCTGGTGCTTTTTCTGTACCTATTGGAATGATCATGTGATTTTTGTCTTTGGCTCTCTTTATATGGTGTTTTACATTTATTAAATTGCATATTTTAAACCAAAAAAAAGTTTAACGTCTAACTAGCACCCATTAACCTACCTCAGTATTGCAACAGAGTCACCTCATTCCGAAGCTAAAAGCAATCATGCTCTCTATTTCCAAATAAAAATTATCTTCATAAAAATAAAATACAGTAAAATAAAATAAAATAAAATAAAATAAAATAAATCATGGAGTATTCACTCCAGAGTTATATAGACTGCTATGTTGCTTATTGTTAGTCACTTAGAAAAGTAGGAAAAATGTTCGTGAAATAATGCTTTGAACATATTTACTTATCTGTTTACATTATCACACAGCTATGCAAAATATATATTACATATGGATAAAAATAGACGTAAGCCCAAATTGGAAGATTGTACTGGAGAGGAGAGATTATGAATACTTTCAGAGAAGATACGTTTTTTTTCAAGTTAAAATGTTAGATAATTGCACAGCCTTTATGTGTCCTTCTAATCTCCGTTTGCTATTTAGTGTAGGTGACACAAACAAAAGAAACCTCTGATGCTGGACATCTTCTCTGAAAGAAAAGAGTTGGTAACTCATTCAATATTTGAGTTTTATGGGGTCTGTGAGATAGCTCAGTGGTCTAAAGCACCTGCTTAGGCACGCTTAGGCAGACACAGGGGACCACAGTTTGAACCCTGGCATCACATGCCACCCTATGCAAGAGAAGTGGAGTCTTTGCTGTGGCTATATCTGATGATGTGGATTACAAGCTTTTACGAATGGCTTATGGGAAGAGATATGAAAGGTTTAGAGATGTCACCTACAAGTGAAGTGCTGAAACAGCTTTGCCTGTTCTGTAGGAAGATTCTGGTCAGAGCTCAGACCAGAAGACTGATAGAAAACCTGCCTGTAAAGACCAGGCTACAGAAAGTTTCTGTTGGGAAGAAACACTGCATTGGTTGTTGGACTCCAGATCATTTGTGTTTTTGCTTGGCAGAAAGTTTGTCTCAATTTTGCCCTTGCCCAAAGACTTTGCCTTTGACTTAGATTAAGTATGGCGCACTGACTAATCTTTTAGATGAGATCAGCACGTTCAGGTTGGTATGGCCATAGACTGAATAATCTTTCAAATGAAATCTCAAAGCAGTCAAATATTAGGGCAGTGGTTTGGTTAATGTTGGGGGCTCTTACTCAGATTTATGTTGAGAATGATGAGCAAAGAGCCCAGCAGAATGATCTAAAATGTTGAAAAAATGGAGGAGAAAATGCTTGCTTCTTCAAGTTGTTATTCAAGTATTTTGGCCAGCATCAGAGAGCTTAAAATACACCCAGAAAAATCTATAACAAACTGATCTTCATCATTGTAGTTTTAGTACAAATACACAACATCAAACTTTTCTAAAACAATTCAGACAAAGGACTCTTATCTAGAACATATAAAGATTTTTGTTTTAAAATCAGGCCTCCAAAATTCTAAGAACCAATCCAATAATGGGCACCTGAAATGAATATATACTTCACAGATGAAGAGATACAAATAGCAAATACATATATGAAAAAATGTTCAACATCATTGGTCATTCAAGAGATGCAAATTAAAACAGCACTGAGATACCATATTATGCCAGAAAGACTATCATCAAAAAGTCAACCAAAAGCAAATGCTGGAGTGGTGGTGGGGAAAAAGGAACCCTTCTGCACTGTTGTTATGAGTGCAGGCTCATATAGTCATTATGGAAATCAGTATGGAGATTCCTTAAAAAGCTAAGATGGAGGTCCCATACCACAGTATGTATATGCATACACCTATGTTTATAGCAGCATAGCTAAATCCTGGAAGCAACCCAAATGCCCATCAGGTGAGGAATGGATAATAAAGACATGACATTTAAAAAATAATAATAATTTTAAAACATTTTTTCAGGATTTTATTGTTTCTAGTCATGTGACACATGCAAATGCAAATCTGTAGAACATGTGACTGTTACTGGATCAATTAATATAAATTTACAAAGATTACAGAACCATAGGAGAAGTCAGAAAAAGTCAGATGAAATCATAGCCTCAAACTAATACAAGTAACATGTATAGAAATCATTACAGGCAGAATATAATTTACATAAACATATATTTAGGCATGCACATGTACACACATTATCTAACATACATGTTTAAAGAATTACCAGAATGCAGTGATAACATGAGAGTTTTAAGTGAAGTAAAAAATAACCAAGGAAATCTGAAAACACAGGTAAACTGACTTACTGAAATGAAATATATATTGACTGATAACAAAATATCAGTGAATAAATTTCAGAATTTCTAAAAATTAAGAAGTGAAATGAAAATTAACACTACTTGAACTCATTATCCTGACTGTAGCAAAGAATACAAGATGTAAAAACTTCTAAATAGTAATATGCTATATGCAATATATGTCAGAGTGAGAACAACTTTTCTTTGTAACATTTTTGAAGAAATATACAAACTGGCAGAAAACATTTTTTATAAGTGATGACAGAAAATGAACCTAAACAAGGAAAAACATAAAGCCACATGTATAGTAAGTCCAGGAAATCAAATGACAAATGAAAATAACTATTGTTAAGCCCATGAAAATAAAGAAAATAAAATTCAACTAAAAAGGTTTTAGGTGGATCTAGAGAAAACTTACAAAGTAAACTTAAACAAATAAGAAAATACTATACCCCCTCAAGCAGTACTGAAAAGTAGAAGAGATAACAATACTGTCATAGAAGTATGCTAATCAAATAATTATCAATATAAAATACTAAATGAGAGAAATGTTTCAGATACAAAAAACAAAACAATATTTAGTGATGAACTAAGCCTCCGTAAATGTAATTCTATTTATAGTTCCTGAAAAAGGCTATAAGATTTATGATTTCAATTGTACAAATTTATGATGGGGACACAACACAGGAGTAAATATGAGGCTAGTCTAAACAAACGATAATTACATAAAGTGCTAATTTTGTGTGTGTTTAATTTTAAAATGCAACTAACATCATATCATTTTAAAAGGAAATAGAGATACAGATATATAATTCAATGAATTATGTGTCCTTATTAAAAATTTTGTCCTATTATGAAAATAATATATTAACTAAAATCAAATCTCATAATGGGAGAATAAACAAAGTAGAAGAAAATCCAATAAGTCCAAAGAATTTAAGAAGGATAAAGGTAAACATTGAACACATAAAATTAAGTTCAGGGTTAAATTAAGAAAATATAAGAACAAAGATCTTATATATAATGGCAAGTGGAAATTTTATTTTCAAAAGTAAGTGGAAATTATATACTACAATTAATTTTAATAATTATTACAAAAAATTCCTGCTATATACTATTATACAAAGCCTGCTGAGATCATGTACTTGAAGAAGTTTAAAATAAAAATCACTATGGTAGAGTAAAATACAAGTCATAAATTTCTAAAGAAGGGTAATTGAATGCAACTTCAGCCAAATATACATAAGGCCAGAAGATATAACATAAAGACATAGATACAAACATAAAGAAAAATGTTTACAGTAAAAGGTAATAGTTTACAAATGGTCATTAACATGAAGGAAAATTAAATGCCAAATTCAAATTTTATAATTTTCATTTTATATTTGTGAAAAACTTCAAGGTGAAAGGTAATGGTTCATAATTACAAATGCTATATTCTATAACCATATCTGAAGCAGTTAATTTGGATCCCTTCCTCTTATAGTACAAAAAGCAAACTCAAAACAGATGTATGATCCAATTGTAAGAGTTAAAATTGTAAAAATTCTAGACGAAATCAAAGGATAGAATTTCAATATCTTTGAATAGACAAAACTTCATTGAAAATGAAACAAAAAGCACATTATAAAGCTGAAAAAATAAAATATAATTCAAGATAGATTTATACTTCAAAGATTACTAGGCAGAAATAAAAAGTGACACAAAGAAAGGGTAAATACTTGCAAATTCAATTCTTAATATCACAATTATTTGCTGAATTAATGCACCTACAATATTTAAATGACAATGGAATACCCATCTCTGACAAAACTAAACAAAAAAGCGAAAACAAATGAAGGACCATTTTGTACCTGTATATTCAAAATAGGATAGATATACAGCTACTTTCTCTTAATTCCATGAAAAGAAAGATTTGTACTAATAATGTTTGTGGACAGGATATCATGTCTGCCTCTTGCACTATGAAGAACCACTGTGAAGACACCAATATACAATGTATTAATTATTTAAACTGTCCTACTAATCTGTTTTGAAACTCTCATTGCCATTTGTTTCTCAATAAAATTATTTAAAAAACAAAAGAAAAAAATAAGCCTAATGCAAAGTAATACACTACTATAAAACTCAAACTCTCTTCTATATTCCTTCAAATAAATGAAATTTCCTCTCAAAAAAAAATCAAGCCCACAAACTGTAAAAAGAATCCACATTTGAAAGAAATTGTTAATTTCTGGACAGCAGCAATCTTTATGAAAAAATTCCTAAAATATAAAAATTTAGATCTAAAATGATTTTATCATATACAAAAGTAGCATTAATATATCAATAATGAAATATATTTCTACAAGACTGAAATAAACAATTCAAAATGAATTTAGTAACAGATTTCTATGCACAGCAAATACTATAGTATAAAAAGCAGGGCAATAATACAACAAAATAATTTCAAGTGGTGTCTAGTAAAACTTACAGCAATATTGAAAGTATAAAGTAATAGAAATCTCCTGTTCATCAATTGAAATATGCATTATTAACATGTCAATAATTCCCAAATTAATCTTCAATATCTGTTGAAACATAGCATTTATGTATTTATGTATTTATTTATTTATTTATTATTTGTCACAGGGTTTCATAAGCTTGGACTTGTAGTGATCTTCCTGTCTCAGTCTCCCCAGCACTGGGATTACAGGTATGCACCACCAAACCTGGTATTAGTGGTCAGCTCAGCGCAGGCCCTGCATGGCATGCAGTACCACGGATCAAACCCTGGATCATCCTTGCATTTGCCAAGTAGGTGCTTGGATGACTGAGCTTATCTCTCCAGCCCAACTCTCACTTTTTAAATTGATATATTTTATATTTTTAGCTTAGTGGAAGAAGTGCTTACCTGGAAAGCACAAGGTCCCAATTTCAATCCTCTGCACCAAAATCAAACAAATAAATAAATAAATTGCTGAATTATTTTGTTATTTAGTTAATAATTAACAATTACATAACAATTAGTAACATTTAACTAGCAGTTGGTTAATTATAAAACGTAAGTTTTACTCTGATATTTCAATACATTGTATAATGATCAATTCAGAGTAATCAGCATATCCACAACCTCAAAAATTTTGAAATATATGTATATTATTTTAAGTATTATCACCCTAATCTGAAATTCAGCACTCGATCTTAATTAGCCTATTTAACTGTGTTTCTCAGCTTTCCATTTCTTTAACAGTAGTTGTGATAATCAAAAGGTTTTTGAAAGGATTTATTTTGTATTAGTTTTGGAGGTTTCAGTCTACAGTCCATTAGCTGCAATGCTTTTGTGTCTGTATTGAGCAAGCTTGGCATGTTGGATACTTGCAGTGGAACAAACTGCATATTTCAAATCCAGAAGTGGACCAGGGTTTCAATAACCTTAACTCCTCACACCTACCTCTTCCTGTTTATGTAAGTTCAAAGGAGAAACAACCTGGGGAATACATTTATCACAGACTTGTGGGGAGTAGTGCGTGCCCAAGCCATATAACTAAATGTAAATTTTACCCATTGAGCAACTTCTTTCTGTCCATTCTTCAACTTCATGTACCCAGTCTTCTCCTTTTAGCTTCTGTGAAATATTTTTTCTAAATTCTATGTATGAGTAAGATGATGAAGAAACTATTTTTTTTTCATATGTCAAGCTTATTTCACCTAGCATGTTTTCTTTCAGATGCAACCATGTTTTCACAAAAAAAATCTTCAAGAACTTATATTGCTTATGGCTAAATAGTATAACATAGCATATATTTACAATACTTTATTCATTTATTGGTTTATAGACACTCAAGCTGTTTCTATTTCTTGACTACTGTGAATAGTGCTGTCACTATCATGAGAATATAGATGTATCTTCAGAGTAATTTTCACTATTCAAAAACATGCCCAAGAGTAAGTATCCTGAATCACATGGTAGTTCAATTTTTAACTTTTTAAAATATATTAATACAGGGTCAACAAGGTCTCACAGCACAGATCAGACTCTTAGTAGCCCTCCTGTTTTCAGCCTCCCTAGTGCTGGGAGTATACGCACGACCATGCTCAGTCTCCATCACCAGCTCAGGGTGCCCGTGGAGTAGAGCAAGTATGTCATGCTGGGGATCGAACCCCAGCCCATGCACTCTGCCTAAGCAGGAGCTTTAGTCTGCTGAGCTATTTGGCTGGCCCTTCTATTTTAAATTTGTTTATTTATTTGTGTGTATTTTAGGGAGGGGTCTACAGGGTGTTCAGTGTCTCACTACTAGATCAGACTTGTAGAGTTATGCCTGTTTATAGCCTCCCCAAAAGCTGGGATTACAGGCATGCGCCACCATGCTCAGTCTCAATTGTATCTCAGTGCACCCTGGAGGCAGGGTCCGCATGGCAGGCCTGGGGATCAAAGCCCCAATCCCTGCACCTGCTTTCAGGCACTTTAATCCACTAAGCTATTTGGCTGGCTCTTATTTTTAATTTTTAAAATAATTTCCATACTAAATTGTATAATGGCTCTATCATATTAATTTACTTTCCTATCAACAGTAATAGAATTTTCCCCACTGTATAATATTAGTAGTAGTAGCATTTGAGGTCCCAGTCTTTTGCCTAGTTTGCATTCTATCTGGAGTAAAATGATACCATTATTTTAGTTTTTAGATTGTCAATTCCCTATTGATCAGTGATGTTCAGCAGCTTTTCATAAATCATCTCTTGGATACTTGTGTGTCTTCTGTTGAAAAAACTGTCTACTCAGATCATTTGCCCCTTATGGTTAACAGATTTTTTTTTATATTCAGTTGTGTGTTTTCCCATTGGGATGCTAACTCCTTATCAGATATATACATTTTGGGGCAGGGTCTCCATGTAGTTCAGGCTGGCCTTAAATGTACTGTGTAGCGCAGACTGGGCTTGAACATGGGAAGACCCTCTTGGCTCAGGTGTGTGCAGCTATGCCTGGCTATACCTATTACTTATATAGCCAGAAATTACCAGATATATCTAAAATTTTTGAAAAGGAAGACCTAGATTAGCTATAATAACTTGGAAAGTTAATTTTGGAATGTTTTCCCTATCCAACTTCAAGTATAACTAAAGTCTTCAGTATTGTAGTATATGTACAAGAATGTACGTTTATGCAGGTGAATAAACATGAGTGTATACAGGTAGACCTTAGTATTCATGGTCATTTGGTATTTCAGAAAGTTAGTAAGGCAGTTACGAGAGGAGAATGTGGTCTTTCAACAAGTGGCTGAAAATTGAATATGAACAGTTTTATAAAACAAAGTTTTAAAATGAGCTTCTTGTCATGCATAAAATTAATACAAAATAAATAAGATAAAAATATAAGGCAAATTATAATTTTTAATAAAAGGTATGCAAAATATTTATGATTTTCATTAAAAAATGACATTTTTAAAAATACCATAATCATAATAAAGAAAGCAGTATAAGGCTGGTGCATTAGACTTAATCAAAACTGGAACATTTTTATTTTATAGATACTATTAACAAATAAAAGATAGAAAATTAAGGTGGTTAAATATTACATGTGAAACAAAAACCAGAGAATTTGTACAGCATTTATGACAATTTTATTGAACTCAAAGTAGTAAATTTGAAATTCAATTAAACTTGGGTAAATTATGAATAGATCAAAGAACATATATTAATTTAAAAATGTAAAAAGGAGAAATTGAACATCATTATCCAGTAGAAAGAGGTAAATTATATGTTATATGCATAATGCAATAATATTTCACTCCTATTCCAAAGGTATACATATTTTTCAAGTCAGAAAAACCTGGGAACAAAGATTAAGGATATGAAAATTTTTCAACACTCATATGTGCCTGGTGATAAGTTAATACCATTTAGCCACTTTCAGAAAGTTGGACAATATTGTAAAATTTCAAAAATCAAATTACTATAGTTGTCAACAGTTCTTCTCCTAAAATTCTGCCCAAAGGAACCACACAGTATTTTCATAAAAATATCTGTACATTCATGTTATTATTCATTATTAAAGTATAATGAATTATTATAACAATTCCTATGACACAAAGTTGTAAGCAATGTGATATACATAAAATGTTTAATGGAAATATGAAATATATTTACTTAATATCTTAACGTATAAAAATATAAATGGACAAAATTTTGTTCTTGGTATAAACGTGAAAGAACTGCAGAAGCACTGTGCTCAGTGAAAGAAATCTAATGCACATATTACTTGTACAAAATGCAAAATGAAAACAGGTGTGTTTGCTACCTGTGTAAAAATTAAATGGAAAGAGTTACATCTACAAAGCTGCATGTGGTTTCCCTTTATGGTAAAGTATTGTATGATTAAATATTAATAATAGCTGCACATAATTATAAATTTAGTTAGATATTTGAAATATATTGTAAAAGTGAATAAACATCAGTGTATGGAAATTAATATTCAACAAATCTGATAAAAATAACATTTCAGAATCATAAAACAATGTAAAATACTGTAAAATGAATTGCACAAGATATATACAAGAGAGAAAATCCATGCATCACTTCAGAAACAATTGAAAAGCCTAAGTGCAAGGGCCAGCCAAATAGCTCAGCAGATTAAAGTGCCTGCAAGCAGTTGCAGGGGCCAGGGTTCGAACCCTAGGTCTGCCGTGCTGGCCTCACCTCAGAGGCATGCTGAGATGGCAATTGAGACTGGGTGTAGTGGCACGTGCCTCTAATCCCAGCTGTTGGCAGGCTGTAAACTGGCAGATCACTATGTATCCAATCTAGTAGTGAGACCCTGAATATCTTCCCCCCCCAAAAAAAAAAAAAAAAAAAAAAGAGAGAAGCCTTAGATATATAGCTACATTCTCTTAATGAATAGAGGGATTTGTTCTAATAGTGTTTTTAAATAGAATATCATGTCTGCATCTTGTACAGCAATTAACCACTAGGAAGAATGCATGCAATGTGTTAATTACTGAAACTGTCCTACCAATTTGATTTGATAATGTGTCATTGCTATTTGTTTCTCAATAAAATTATGGGAGAGAAAAAGACAAACCTAATTGCAATTTAAAAGTCCTCAGTGACCAGCAGACTTAATACAATGAGTATCAATTCTCTCCAATTCTGTTTTGTAATATAAACAAAGCCTTTAAGACAATTATAAAATTTCAGTAGAACAACAAAATATAAAAAGGATTTGGAAGACAGTGAATTTTATTTTGCTATTGCTGGGTCAAGATACTGGACCCCAAAATTTATGGGAGGAGAAGTTTATTTGGCTTCATAATTTTTATAGAATTGAAGCCATAGGGAGCTGGTTACAAGACAGAAATGGTATGATGGAAGAATCTGGCAAAGGATGACTTATGCATTTTACATTATGGTTGCCAGGAGACAGAGTGAAGTGAAGAGACAGCATAAGATATAGAACTGTCCATATCTATCACCCAGTAATTTGCCCCTAAGTAGATTCTATCTCCAAACAAGTCAATTAGAAACCAATGCTCCAATCATCTCACAAAAATCTCACTTCTGAATGCAGTATTACTGATTCATAAAATAATATTTCATGACAAATCCCAAAAATACCAATGCTTATCTCATTTTGAAAATGCATGTAGTCTGTCTCTAAGAGTTGTCAAAGTCTTAACAGTTCCAGTAGTGCTGAGAAGTCCAATTCCAAAGTTTACTCTAAAGCATAGGGAAAACTTTTAGGTTTCAGTTTACAGGATACTCAATACTTCAGTTAGGCAGGATTTTTTTTCAATGTTTATTTATTTATGTATTTGGTACAGGGTCTTGCTACACAGCTCAGACTTGAAGTCCTCTGGCCTCAAGTTTCCCCAGCACTAGGATTACAGTTGTACAACGCCAAACCCTGTCTCAGTGCACTGATCTACATGGCCCTGCATGGCATGTGGTATGGGGGATCAAACCTGAATTCTTGTGCTTGCCAGACAGGTGCTGAGACCACCAAGCTATCAAACCGGCCTGAGGACTGTTATTAACAATCTTAATCCTGTTGATCGATGATATCAGCATATTGCCCAATTTATTTAGGCCTTTTAATTCTCTCATTTTAATCTTTACAACATACAATATCATCACAAAATATGCATTTCCATTCCAAAAGGAAGGAATGAGTGATAGAAAAGTTTGGTATACCAAATATATATATCAAAACCCCAGCAGGGTAAACACTAAATCCTCTAGCATTTTATTCACTACCCATGAAAAGTTGTGAAATATGAGCTCCAAATTTCTCAGATGATTCTGCCCCAATCTGATCCTTGGTTGCAAATCTCATATCTTCTTTCTTGGATTGGCTCTTCTCACTGCTTCATGATTTTTGCAGACATTTCATGTTTGTGGCTCCTCCAACTTGTTTCGGACTACACTGAATTTTTTTTAATAGAAAAGGTAAAAACAAAATTTTGTAACAAAATAATAGGATAATAGCAATAGTTAATAAATTACAAGTTGTTATCTTTAAAGTAGTTACTCAGGGTAAAAGATAAGCATAAAAATTTCTCCAATCGATATTAGCACAAACTTTCCTTCTCAATGAACCAAGAGACACTCATAGTATAACTGACTTGAATTTGTTCCCTTTTCATTACTGTGTTTTCCCTTTTCACCCAACCTATTTCCTTTCCCTTTGAACAGTTTCTTCCTATTTCACTATATCTATTGTACATCTTAGATCTTATTTACTGTTTCAGTTTCTCACAGGACAGAGACAACAAGATGTTTACACATGTGACTCTTATTTGTTTGACTTATGAATATGGTCTCCAGTTGCATCCATTTACCTAAAAAGTCTTGAGATCATCCTTCTTTGTAGCTGAGTAGTACTCTATCATATAGAAATATTACATCTTTTTTATCCATTCTTTGTTTGATGAGCACTTGGGTTGTTTTCAACATTTAGCTATTACAAATTGTGCTTCTATAAGCATGGGTGTATATGCATTTTGTAGTATGATGCTTTTTTATGTAATTAGTACAAGGTCTACAGGCTCCACAAGGTCTCATTGTGTAGATTGGACTCATAGTAATTGTCCCGTTTTCATCCTTCCAAATACTAGTATTACAGGAGCATGTCACCATGTTCAGTCTCACCATATCAGTGTGCCCTGGGGGTAGAGCCAGCATTGCATGCCATGGATCCATCCCCGGCCACTGTGCTTTGCCTTAAGCAGACACTTTCATCTGCTGAGCTATCTGTTGGCCCGATGCTTTTAATTCATCTGGAAAAATACCCAGAAGGAGGATAACTGGATTGAATGTGACTTCCAAAACTAGATTTTTTTTTTTTTGGTGGAACGAGGGATTGAACTAAGGCCCTTGTGTTTATGAGGTAAACACTTATTCTACTGAGCCATCTACCCAACTCCCAAAGCTAGATTTTTTAGGAATCCTCAGACTAATTTCCACAGTGGTTGTACAAGTCTGCACTCCCACCAACTGTGAAGAAAGGGTCTTTTTCCCTGGCAGCACCCCAGGTATTTGTATTGGCTAACTTCTTGATTGTAGCCATTTTTTTTTTCTGAAGTGCAATGGAATCTCAGTGTTTTGATTTGCATTTCTTGAATGAACAATGATATTGAGCAATTTTTCATATATTTATTTGACATTTTTATTTCTTCATACAAGAAGTGTGTACACATCTCAGATGCCCATTTTTGAACTGTGTCTTTAAATTTCAGGGGCCGGAATTATTTTTTAAATTCTTTATATGTTCTAGAGAGAATTCAATAGTCTGAGAGATAGTTGACTAAAAATTTTTCCCACTCTGTGGGTTGTCTTTTCAATATGCTGTTGATTTGCTATGAAAAACCTTTTAATAAGATGAGATCCTAGTTGTTATTTGAAGTACATCCTGTGAAATTTGGGTTTTGTTCATGAACTCTGTCTGCACCTATGTTTTCAAAATTTCTACCTTTCTCTTTCCCTATACTGTTTCTGTTTTAATATTTAAATATTTCATTCCTTTTGATTTTAAGTTAGTGCGTGGGGACAAATATGAGTGTAGTTTTAGTCTTCAGCATATGGAAGCCAGTTTTTTCAGTACCATTTATTTATTTATTTTAATTTTATTTTTTATTTTTTGGCAGAACAGGTGGTTGAACTCAGGCCCTTGCACTTGCCAGGGAAATGCTTATTCTACTGAGCCATCTCCCCGGCTCAGTACCATTTATTAGAGAGGCTATCTTTCTTCCAGTGAACATGTTTGGCCTCTTTGACAAAGATAGGTCTGCTCAGTGTGTTTATAGTGTTGTGTTCATGTTCTAAACTGTTTCACTGGTCCCACAAGTCTGTTTTTGCTAGAACTATGTTGATTTATCAGAGTACCTTTGTAGTATATTTCACGTCAGGGGTTTTGATGCCTCCCCTGAGCTTCTTTTCTTTCTTTTTTTTTTTTTCGGAGCTAGGGATTGAAGTCAGGCCCTTGCACTTGCCGGGGAAGCACTTATTCTACTGAGCTATCTCCCAGGCCCTCCACTGAACTTTTGACATTACTCTCACAGTTCTATACACATCATTCATGAGGACCAAAACCTGGCCTCCCAGACTTTCTTCTAAAATTTGGATGAAAGTCTCACCCCATTATTTTATATCTTGCAAACTGTAAAACCAAAATCTCATAGATGAAATGTGAAATAATGAAAATTATTCTACCCACATCAGAGTAGCCAGGCTATCTTTGTAATTACTGAAGAGGCTTATTAATACCTGGTTGACTGAACATTCTGTCCTGAATCCAGAGGGAGCTATTTCCAAGGTGGCCTTCTGATTTCTGAAATGCTCTCAAAGTATTTTTCCTATTATCTTGAATCAAAGTGCCTAGCTTCTTTTTAATATTATTATTTTTGTAAATATGTTGTCTTCTGCTCCTATTTTATAGGTTTCTATATTACAAGTACTTCATTTATGGAGAACATAATTTTCTTCAAATTATTCAGCTTTGCTTTTTGCTCCCAATTCTCATAATAAATATAGCTAAATGCAATTAGCATTATATCACATTAAAGCTTGAATGTTGGAGTTCATTGAAATTTCCTCTGCCAGATTCTTTGGCTGTCCTAATCTTAATCTCCTGGATAATCTCAGAATATGAGGAAATCAAAGACAAATATTCTGCCACAGCATAACAAACATGGCATTTAGTCCAACTGGCAATGGATTCCTTGTTTACATCTGAAAATTCCTGAACATGGACTTTTACTTTCTCACATTCCTCGGGGTCAGGCTTGTACTGTTTATGATTGATTTATCATCCAATGCTAAAATTATGGGAGTGAGTGCTACACCCACCCTAGTGCAAGCAGTCTGAATACAATTTAATGGAGGGAAAAGTCTTGCTCTTTCTGCTCCTCCCCTCCTGCTTTTTTTAAGCTATCTTTTGCTTCCATGAACTGTTGATATTCTGCTATGCTACCCTGCCTTAAACACAGCTGATTCTGAACAGAAGCCTCCTCAAACTGTGAGCTACATAAATCTTTCCTTCATTAAATTTGGATATATAGGTATTTTGTACCAGCAATGAGAAAAACATAATAAAAACGCCTATTATTTTATTAATAAACTCTCTGGCTTCTTTCATGATTTTTAAATGTTTTATTTTCTGTATTGTGAACATGCTATGATTAGGTGTACATTGCTTTGGAACTTGTCTTGTTGGTTTTAGTTGAGATTTTGAAAACTGTTTTATTTTAATTTGAGGAAATTTATTATCTATATTGCAAGTATTCTCTCTGTTAATTTCTCTACTTATTTTGGAATTTTTACTTTGTATACATTATACTTATCATAGTGCTCACATAGTTCTTATATACACTCTTTTGCTTGCCCCATTTTATTCACATCGATATTCTATTATTTTTTATTTTTTAAAATTTATTCTATTTTATTTTTATAGCATACAAAAGTGATAGAAAAAATAAAGCATTAAAAATGATGTAAAATTTCACTAAACAAAGTAATAGAAATTCAAAAATTGTTGTTGTATTGCAAGGTGCTACCATCAAATTAATTATTTAGGTTGCTACATATAAAAATGCAAGATTTGTCTAAATAAAAAATAAAACAAAATAGCAAAAATGTTGTAAGAAATTCAAAAGAAAAGACTAAGAGTAAAAAGAAAAAAATAAGTATTAACTGCTTCTTTCAAAAGACCAGCAAGAAGTAGCCAGATAGCTCAGTGGACTAAAACACCTGCTTGGGCAAAGCACAGCGACTGGGGTTAGATTCCGGCATACTGTGCTGGCCCTGCTCCCCAGGGCACCCTGAGATAGGGCTTGAGACTTGGTTTAGTGGCTTCCACCAGTAATCCCAGCAATTGGGAGGCTGAAGGCAGGAGAATAATTATGAGTCTGACCTATGTAGTGAGACCCTGTAGACTCTGTACTAAATACATTTTAAAAAATAAAAGACCAGCAAAAATTGACAGTACAATTTTTCAAACTATTCAGTATACATACCTAAATGTATTGTTTCCCCATCTTTCATTTATCCTTTTCATCACTCGTGTATTCAACTCCCATCAAATTTTTTCCTGTTTTAAAATTTAATTTAATTTTATTTTGAAGAGTAAAAATAGAAAAAAAAGATTTTTGATTCTAGAATTTGATTTTATGGCCTTACATTACATTACATTTTGTCACACTAGGAATAGAAATCAGGGTCTCATATATTCTAAACAAGGGGTCCAACACGGATTTATGTAATGCTAACCTGCTAAGTGTTATATATTCAAGCTCAATTATTTTCCTTAGGTGTATCTTTATTTCAAATCAAATTGGTAGGACAGTTTCAATAACTAACACATTGCATACTCTCTTCCTAGTGGTCATTTGCTCTAAAAGATGCAGACATAATATCTTATTTACTAACACTATTAGAACAATTCCCTCTATTCAATAAGAGAATGTAACTATGTATCTATTATAACCATGTTGAATACACAGATACAAAATGGACATTCATCTGTATCCCCTATTTTGTTTAGTTCCATCATTTGAATATTATAGATTTGTTAACTCAGCAATATATTCTAAAAGAGTCCAGTAGTCCATAATAATATTGGGTCATCTGCTTGACTGGCAATGCCAGAAATTATTGACATGTGCCCCTACAGCTCAACATTACACCATGATTTTACTTAAAATAATTTGTTCTTATACTTTTCTTCTGGAGGGGCAACAATAAGATAAAGCAAGACTTATGCAACAAGAGTTGTAGCATTTGGATCTGATAAGGTCAGTCATATCCCGTAAGGATTTATCCTGAGATCCTGTACCTCAGATTATACATCTATTGTCAGAGATGCTCTGTGGATGAGTCACGGCCATTGCTTGGCAAATGTGCTCTCTGAGAAAGCCTGAGAAAATGTTTTCTCTCCATGTGACTCATGTTAGGTACACTGCACATAATTGATCTCTTTCCTCTTTCACGTAAAAATCAAATTGATCCGAAAATTTGGGAAACTACTGAGTTAAAAGATGTTACGGTACAAGTTCTCATATGTCCTGAGTCTTAATAGACCTTGGAAGGCTAGGGCCAAAATGTAGGCTTTACTTGACGACCTCTTTTTTCTCTAATTTTGGTCTTCAAACTTAGGTTGTTAACCATCCAGAAGTAAAGCTTATTGTTATTACCATATAAACTAGGCAGTTAAGCTTAACCTCACTATCAGTCTGCATATCAAACATCTTAGGCATAACATGGAACAGGTATTTTTCATCAAGTATTGATACTTTTAACTTTAAGTCCTTACAAAATATGACGAAAAAAATTAAAATATATTTTGAAAATAGTCACAAATAATTGTACACTTCTTATGTTTACACATAACTCAAAAAATCTAACCATATATAACCTTGCAGCAGGACAGTCCCATAATATTTCTTTTTCTGTCTCTTGCCTTTATTCACCACCCCCTCATTATTGAACAATCATCAACCTGAGAGACAGCACAGCAGCAACTAGCATGTCATGAAAAGCAGCCCGTATACAGAAGACAGAATGACAGGCACTCCAAGCATGAACCCACTATTAAAAATTGCCATTTTCATTGCAGCTGCTAAGTTTACAGGAGTCAGTATATATAGTTAGTCAGAATGAGAATCCTCCCAATTAGTTACTGGACTCAAAAATCTGAAGATTCTCAGCATCATTGCCTTACCCATCTTCTACATATAACTCTATGGCTTGTCACTGTCATGTTTCCTAGCTGTTTTACTTTCCCTCTCTTAATTAGTTAGTTCTCGAGTTCTTGCTTTCATTTTACGTATATTATACATGTCTATTTGTATTTCATCTTTTGAGTTTGTATACAGGGGAAACTATATAATATTTACACATGTGTGTCTGGTTTATTTCACTTATGAGTATGTTTTCAACTGCCATCCAATTCAATATAAAAGCCTCAAGTTTATCATTCTTTATAGCTGAGTAATACGCCATTGTATAAAAATACCACATCTTTTTCACCCATTCCACAGGTGATGAGCATCTTGGTTGTTTCCAAGATTTACCTATCACAAATTGTGCTGCTATAAACATACATACACATATATCACTATTCTATGATGTTTTCAGGTCCTCTGGGAAAGTTTCCAGTAGAGGAACAATGTTTTAAATGGAATTTCCAGTCCAAGTTTTCTAAGGAGTCTCCACATGATTTCCATAATGGTTGCACCAGTCTACACTCCCACCAGCAGTGGAGAAGGGTTCATTTTTCCCCACAGACTCTCCAACATGTGTTGTTGGGTGATTTCTTTATGATAGCCATTCTTTCTGGGGTGAGATGATATCTCAATGTTGTTTTAATTTGCATTTCATGGATGGATAGTGGTGTGGAGCATGTTTTCATATATTTACTTGCTTCTTTAATTTTGTCCTCTAAGAAGTATGTTCATTTCCAACACCCATTTCTGAAATGGGTCTTTAAATTTTGGGGCCCTAGTTTTTCTTAATTCTTTATATATTCTAGAAAGCAGACCTTTGTCTGAGTACTTATTTGTCATGATTTTTTCAAAATTTGTGGGTTGTCTTTTCACCTTGTGGGTAATTTCTTTTGACGTGCACAAACTTCTACATAAGATCAGGTCACAATTGTTAATTTTTTCAAGTGTTTCTTGTGCAATTTCATTTTTGTTTCTGAACTATTTGACTACCACTATGTCTTCTAGAGTTCCTCCTATGTGCTCTTGCAGGAGATTTAGTGTTTAGATCTCTAAACCACTTTGACTTTAGCTTAGTGCATGGTGATATGCCAGGGTCAAGGATTATTTTTGGCATGTAGAGAGCCAGTTTTTCCAGCACCATTTGTTAAAGAGGTTATCTTTCTTCCAGTGAGTATATTTTGCCCCTTTGTCAAAGATAAGGTTGCTGAGTGTGGTTGTAGGGATTTCAGGGTCTTCTAATGTATGCCACTGATCCTCAGGTCTATTTTGTTGCCAGTGCCATGCTGATTTTAACACAATAACCTTGTAGTATAATTTCGAGTCAGGAATTGTAATGCTTCTTGCCTTGTCTCAATTGCCCAGGATTACCTTTTCTATTGCAGTTCTTTTCTGGTTCCAAATGAATGTTAGGAATGATTTCTCTAGCTCTGTGAGGTATGTTGGTGATAGTTTGATATGGATTGCATTAAATTCATACTGCAATATTGGGAGTATGACCATCTTCACAATGTTGTTTCTTCCTATCCAGGAGCATGGAATATTGTTCCGTTTTCTGAAATCCTCTATTATCTGTTTTTAGAGTACTGTAGAGGAATTTTTGCCACATCCCGGTAATCACCAGACCCAATCCTAGCCCAGGCCTGGTGAGTGTGTGAAAGAGCTTCCTGCTAACCTGCGATGGCAGCACCTACTGTATCCAGCCCAGGTGCAGCTTTGGTGAGACCCACTTATACACCCTTGGGATTTCACCCACCACTCTGCAGCACCTCTCCTACCCAGCCTGCCAAGTAAGAATTTCAGCCACGTTCCGGGAACCCCCAGATCTAGTCCTAGCCCGAGCCAATGAGTGTATGGGAGAGATTCTGGCTCGCCTGTGCCAGCGTGACCTACTGGGCACAGCCCAGGTGCAGCACAAGTGACACTCTCTTTCACCCTCTTGGGACCCCCCAACAACACTCCATAGTACCACCCACAGCTCGACCACATAGTAGAAATTTCTGTCTCATTCCGGGAAACCCCAGATACAGTCATAATCCAGGCCCAGTGAGTGTGTGGGAGAGCTGCCTCTCCCCACTACTCCAACTTGTCCCCTCCAGACTCAGCTCAGGCCTGGCATACAGGCCTGGGGTGAAACCCTGCAGCTGCAATCACTGCAAAGAGTGTAGGAGACAGAACCACCCAACTAGTCAAGGAGCAGAACATCATGCCAGAGGGGCACAAGAGGTTCACCCCAATGGGAAGCAACAGGAATGAACTGAGCACAGCAGCTAGACCCAAGCCAGGCACAGCTGGATAAATCCAAACTTTGTAGATCAGCACCTGAACTTCAGTACGTGCTAAGGTTATATATGCAACCAAAATCTAAAACAAAGACCAGAAGACAGTGCTACACAAAATGACAACGAGAAAGAGCAAAATGCAATCTCAGAACCCAAACCCAACCGTAACAAGTGCAGAGGACACAAACACAGAAGAAATTGGGAATCACACAGCTGAAAGCAATGAATCAACCGCTTCTGAAATAAAGAAACAGCTGCAGAAAGGTATAGAGGGACTCAGATTGGAAATGAATAAAGAAATCCCTGAATTAATACCATCTGCAGTAAAGAATCAAATGCAGAAACATAGGGAAGAAAATCAATGCCCAGCCACAACAAGTGGAGAGGACACTAGCTCAGCTGACATGTATGAATTAATAGTGTCTATATTAAATGAGCAACAGCAGAAAGTCACAGAAGAACTCAGAGCAGAATTATTTTTCGAATAGCTCAGATCAAATATATGAATTAATAGCATCGATAGTAAATAAGTAACAGCAGAAAATTATAAGGGAACTCAGTGCAAAACGTTTCTAAAATAAAAATGAATTCCCAGAACTCATCGCATCTGAAATAAAGAATCAACTACAGAATCATAGGGAGGAAACCCATTCTGAAAAAAAACACTGCAGTAAAAGAGTTTATAACTGCTTCTAAAGAAGACATTGATTAAAAAAATAGAGGAGATTGTAAAAATGACTGATTCCTTGAATGAGCAATACAGTAAAGAAATAGATCTCATGAAGTAGAGTGAAGGGGATATAGAAGAACTTAAAATCTCAATCACAAGCTTGCAAAAGTTTAAGTGAAAGTGAAGAAAGAGTTTAAAAACTTGAAGACAATGGTGCACCTAATGAAAAGCTAAGAAAGGATCTCTTAAAAACAACTAGGATGCAGGAAAAAATAATCCATCACTTGCAAGATGATTCAAAGATGAACAATGTGACAATAATAGGCATCAATCAGAAAGAAGGAGTCAATACAAATGACATAAAAAACATGGATAGAAGTAATGGCAAAAAACTGATCAAATATGAGGAAACAATCTCACATTCAGGTCACCGAAGCATACAGAACACCAAGAAACCTCAACCCAAATAAAAACACACTGAGACACGTAATAGTCAAGATCCGAGAAATTCAGCACAAGAGTAACATACTGAATGCTTCTATATCAAAAAAGGAGAACATATTCAAAGGAAAACCCATCAGAACTATGGCCGACTTCTCTTCAAAAACCATGAAGGCAAGAGCACGGAGCAAAGTACTTCAAGTATTCTATGAAAACAAATTCCAGCCAAGACTACTATACACTGCAAAACTCTCTTTCAAGTTTAAAGGAGAAGTGAAATACTTTCATGACAAAGAACAACTAAAGAATTTCGTGATGACAAAAGCAACACTACACAGGCTACTGGAAGATGTTCTAGAGAGGGAACAAAATGATCAGAACTCCACGAATGAGATCACAAGCAACCAATAGGGCAAGCAATTAAACATAGGGGAAAAAGACTAAACTACAACAGGTAAATGATATGTCAATCATAAGTCAATGCATCTCAATTATAACCATCAATGTAAATGGACTCAATTCACCAATTAAGAGAAATAGATTGTCACAATGATAAGGAAACAAAATCCAACATGTGCTGTATACAAGAAACACATTTAACTCATAAAGACATTCATAGGCTGAAAGTCAAAGGATGAAACACAATACTACATGCCCAAGCACCTCAGAAAATAGCAGGGATAGCAATCCTATTCTCAGACAGTCTCAACATCAAACCAACAATGATCAAGTGAAATAAAGATGGCCACTCTATATTGGATAGGGGAAAAATTCAAGAGGAAGAGGTAACACTCATAAATCTGTATGCACCAAACACAGGAGCACACAACTATATAAAGCAAATCTTAATGGACATGAAAAATCTAGTATCCAATACCAAAATCTGAACAGGAGACCTTAACACACCGTTATCTCCAAAAGATAGATCCACCAGACAAAAACTTAGCAAAGAAATAACAGAACTGAATCAGAGTTTGAAACAAATGTACTTCGTGGACATATACAGAGTGGTCCAATCAACAACAGCTGAAAACACATTTTTCTCAGCTAAACATGGGTCATTTTCTAAAATAGACCACATACCGGACCATAGGTCATGCTTAAGTATATGCAAAAAACCAGAAATTATCCCATGCACATTATCTGACCACAGTACGATGAAACTGGAAAGAAATGACAAAAGAAACCAGAAAAAAACCTAAAATACATGGAAATTAAATGACACCTTACTCATCTACCAATGGGTCACAGTTCAAATTAAACAAGAAATGCAGCAATATATATAAAATTCAATGAAAATTCAAGCACAACTTATCATACTTTATGGGATAGAATGGAAGAATTTCTCACAGGGAAATTCATAGCTGTGAACATACACACTAGGAAAGCAAAACATGAACAAATGAATATCTTACTGTTGCACCCTCAACAACTAGAAAAGGAGGTGCAAACCAAACCCAGAGCCCAAAGACGGGAGGAAATCATACAGAGTAGAGCAGAAATTAATTCAATTGAGATGAAGAAAACAATTCAAAGAATTAAAAAAGCAAAAAGCTGGTTCTTTGAAACTCATCAAACAGAGGAAAGAAAAAATTCAAATACAAGCAATAAGGAATGAAAAGGGTGAAATTACCACAGACTCAGTGGAAATTCAGAAGATTATCAATAGCTACTTTGAGAATCTTTACTCTCACAGAATACAAGACACTGAAGAAATGGACAGATTCCTAGAAATGTACAAATTACCACAACTGAATTGACAAGATATAACCACACTCAGTAGCCCAATAACAATCAGTGAAATATGAGATGTAATAAAGAAACTACCAACAAAAAAAGTCCAGGTAGGGATGTATTCACTACTAAATTCTGCAAAATATTGACAAATGATGTAGTGCCTATACTCCTCAAACTCTTCAATGAAATTGAAAAGGAAGTAATCCTCCCAAAATCATTCCTGGAGGCAAGTATTATATTAACACCAAAACCAGGGAAAGATACAACTAAGAAAGAGAACTACAGGCTGATCTCCCTCATGAACATAGATGACCAAATCCTCAATAAAATACTAGCAAATAGAATACAGCAAATCATCAAGAAGATACTACACCATAACAAGGTAGGATTCATTCCAGGTATGCAAGGATTGTTCAATATAAAAAATCTATAAATGTAATACACTATATCAATAGAGCAAAAACTGAAAACCACATAATCATCGCAATTGATGTGAAAACACTTTGACAAAGTCCAACACACATTCATGTTAAAAGTCCTACAGAAAATTAGAATAGATGGCCTCTACTGCAATCTGGTAAAGGCATTTCTGAAAATCAAATGGTTACCTTTATCTTAAATGAGGAAAAACTGAAATCATTTACGCTTAGATCTGGTACAAGACAAGGATGTCCTCTATCACCACTCCTATTCAATATAGTTCTGCAATCATTAGCTATACCCATCAGACAAGAGAAAGAAATAAAAGGAATAAGAATAGGTAAAGAAGAAGTTAAATTATCTTTATTTACAGATGACATGATACTTTACATGGAAGACTCAAAAAACTCCACCTAGAAGTTTCTAGAATTAATACAGAAATTCAGTAGCATAGCAGGTCATAGAGTCAATACCCAAAAGTCAATAGCATTCATCTACACAGAAAACAAACACACTGAGAGGGAAATTATAGAAACAATGAGGAAAATGAAATACCTTGGAATTAATCTAATTAAAGAAGTCGAAGAACTTTTTAAGGAAAGTTACAGTACTCTGAAAAAAGAGATCTCAGATGATTTTACAAAATGGAAAGATATTCCATGTTCTTCTAGGAAAAACCAACATTGTGAAGATGACCATACTCCCAAAATTGCTGTAGAGATTTAATTCAATACCTATGAGACTACCAGCAACATACCTCACAGAGGTAGATAAATCATTCCTAAAATTTATCTGGAATCAGAAAAGATTTCGAATAGAAAAGATAATCCTGGGTAAAAAATACAGGGCATGAGGCATTAAAATTCCTGACTTGAAATTTTAGTACAAGGATACTGTGATAAAATCAGCATGGTACCGGCAACAAAGTAGACCTGAGGATCAATGGAATAGATTAGAAACCACTGAAGCCTCTATGAGTACACTGAGCCACCTTATCATTCACAAAGTGGCCAAACATACTCCCTGGAAAAAAAGATAATCTCTTTAAAAAATGGTGCTTGTAAAACTGGATCTCTACATGCTGGGAAAAAAAATTTAAAAAACCTTGAGCCAAGTCTACAACCATGCATTAAATTAAAGTCACACTTGATTAAAGACCTGAACATTAAAGAAGAGACACTGAATCTCCTGCAACAGAAAGCAAGAGGAACTCGTGAAGACATAGGGATAGGCAAAGACTTCATGAATGGAAATCAAGTTGCATGGGAAACAGTTGAAAGAATTAACAACTGGGACCTGCTCTTACTGAGAAGTTTTTTCATGTCAAAAGAAATTACCAACAAAGTAAAAAGGCAACCCACAAATTTAGAAAATATCATGACAAATAATTACTCAGACAAAGGTCTGCTCTCTAGAATTTTTAAAGAACTAAAAAACAGTAGGTCACCGAAATTTAAAGACCCAATCCAAAAATGGGCATCTGAGATGAACACACGCTTATCAGAAGATGAAATTAAAGAAGCGAATAAATATATGAAAAAATGCTCCATATCACTAGCCATACATGAAATGAAAATCAAAACATTGAGATATCATCTCAAACCAGAAAGAATGGCTATCATAAAGAAGTCACCCAACAACAAATGCTGGAGAGGTTGTGGGGAAAAATGAATCCTTCTCCACTGCTGGTGGGAATGTAGACTGGTGAAACCATTATGGAAATCAGTGTGGAGGCTCCTTAGAAAACTTGAACTGGAAATCCTATTTAAAACAGCTATTCCTTTACTGGGAATTTTCCTGGAGGACCTGAAAACATCATATCATATGGATATATGTGTGCCTAGGTTTATAGTAGCACAATTTGTGATAGCCAAATCTTTGAATAAAGGAAGATGCCCACCACCTGAGGAATGGATGAAAAAGATGTGGTATTTTTATATAATGGTGTATTACTCAGCTATAAAGAATGATAAACTCAAAGCCTTTATATTTAAGTGGATGCCACTGGAAGATATACTCATTAAGTGAAATAAACCAGACACACATGTGTAAATATCGTATAGTCTCCCTAGTATAAGAACTCAAAAGAAGAAATACAAATAGAAAGATATAATACAAGTAAAAGGAAAACAGGATCTCAAGGACTAACTAATCAAAAGAGGGAAAGGAGAAGAGCTAGGAAACATGACAAAGTCAATCCATACAGTTATATGTAAAAGATGAGCAAGGCAATGATCCTGAGAATCTTCAGAAGATTCTTTAATCTAGGAGTTAATTGGAAAGATTCTCACCCTGACTAACTATATATACTGATACCTGTGAACTAAGCTACTGCACTGCAGATGGTAATCTGTAATAGTATTTTCATGCTTAGAGTGCCTATCATTGTGATCTTCTGAATTTGGGCTCCTTGTCATGACATGACAGTTGCTGCTATGATGTCTCTCGGGTAGATGGTTGTTCAAAAAGAAGGAGGTGGTGAATGAAAGCAAAAGACAGGAAAAGGAATATTGTGGGACTGTCCTGCTTCAAGGTTGTATAAGATTAGATTTTTGGACTTATGTGTAAACAAGAGTAATATAATTCTTTATGCTTATTTTTTATGTATACTCTAGTTTTTAAAGGTTTTTTCATCATATTCTGTAGGGATTTAAAGTTCAACATATCAATATCTGATGAAAAATACCTGTTCCATGTTATGACTAAGATGTTTGATGTTCAGACAGATAGTGAGGTTAAGCTTAACATCCCAGCTTGTATGTTAATAACATTAAGCTTGTCTTCTGGATGGTTAACAACCTAAATTTTCAAGACAAAATTACAGAAAAATGAGGGCCGCAAGGAAAGCCAAAATTTTGGCCCTAATCTTCCAAGGTCAATTAAGACCCAGCACATATGAGAACTTGTGCTGCAACGTCATGTAACTCAATAGTGTCCCAAATTTTTTTATCAAGGAGATTATGGGGCCAATGAGGAAAGTGATCTATGATGTAGAGTGTACCTAAGGAGAGTCACATGGAGAGAAAACATTCTCTCAGGCTTTCACAGAGAGCACACTGGCCAAGCAATGACCATGACTTATCCACATGGGTGACACTGAGAAACTTACACAATCTGAGGTACAGGATCTCAGCATAAATCCTGAGAGAATTTCACTGACCTTATCAGACCCAAAAGGTATAACTCTTGTTGCATAGGTCCTTCTTTACCTTGTTCTTGACCATCCAGCAGTAAATTACAAAATGAAATTTAAGAATAAAAGCCTTACTGTTATGTGGAGCTATAGTGGACTCAGGTTAACAATTTCAGATATTGCCAATGAAGTGGAAGACACAATACTGCTATGCACTACTGAACACTTTTAGAATATTTTGCTGAGTTTACAAAGCTATAATATTCAAATAATGGAACTTAACCAAAAAAGGAGATAAGATGAATGTACATTTTGTATCTGTGTATTCAAAATGATTAGGATAGATATATAGTTGCATTCTCTTAATGAACAGAGGGATTTGCTTTAATGGTGTTTGTAAGTAGGATATCATGTCCGCATCTTGTACAGCAATTAACAACTAGGAAGAATGTCTGCAACGTGTTAATTATTGAAACTGTCATACCAAAAATAAATTAGACAAATAAAAATACAAACAATGATATGATACCATTTGATGCATATTAAAAAAGAGCATAGTAATTTTCTGTGAAAAGATTTTAACTTCTTTAGTTAGATGAACTGCAAAGTAATTATTTTCCTCAGTGCCACTATAAAAGCTATTGCTTCTATATTTTTAATCTCAGTGTGTTTTTTATCTGGGTAGAGGAATGCTAATGAATTTGAGTATTGCCTTTATAACCTGCGAAGCTACTGAATTTCTGAATTTATTCTACTAGCTTCTTGGTGGAGTATTTTGGCTCTTCCAAGTAAAGTTTCATGTCATTTGCAAATAAAGTTAATTTAACTTCTTCTTTCCCTATTCTTATTCCTTTTACTTCTTTGTCTTGTCTAATGTTTCTAGCTAATTATTGCAGAACTATATTGAATAGTTGTAGTGATACACGACATCATTGTCTTGTAAAAGATCTAAGAGTAAATGATTTCAGTTTTTCCTCAATTAGGATTATGTTAGCCTTTGGGTTTTCATAAATGGCTTTTACCAGATTGAAGTAGAGGCCATCTATTCCAATTTTCTGTAGGAGTTTGAACATGAATGAGTGTTTGATTTGTCAAAAGGTTTTTCTGCAACAATGGAGGTGATCATGTGGTTTTTAGTTTTTGCTCTATTGATTTAGTATATTACATTTATAGATTTTTGAGTATTGTACCATCCCTGGGATGGATCCTACCTGTTCATGTTGTATGACCTTCTCCATGATTTGCTGTAGTCTCTTTGCTAGTACTTTATTGAGCATTTTTTGCATCTACATTAATGAGAGAGATTGGCCTGTAGTTCTCTTTCTTAGTTGCATCTTTCCCTGGTTTTGTTATCAGTATAATACTTGCCTCCATGAATAATTTTGGGAGGATTGCTTCCTTTTCAATTTCATTGAAGAGGTTGAGGATTATAGGGATTACATCTTCTCTAAATTTCTTGTAGAATTCAGATGTGAATCCATCCAGACCTGGATTTTTCTTTTGGTTCATTGTTTTTTTTTTATTACTTCTCATATTTTCTTGTCTTTTATTTGGTTATTCAGTGTGGATATATCTTTTAGATTCTGTTGTGGTAATTTGCACCTTTCTAGGAATCTGTCAGTTTCTTCTGTGTCTTCTATTCTTCGAGAGTAAAGATTCTCAGAGTATCTATTGATAATCTTTTGAATTTCCACTGTGTCTGTGGTAATTACACCATTTTCATTCCTTATTGAATGTATTGGAATTTTTTCTTTCCTGTTTTTGATGAGGATAGCTAGTCTCTTAGCGATTTTATTTAAACTTTCAGAGAACCAGTTTTTGTTTCATTAATTCTTTGAACTGTCTTCATCTCAATTGAATTAATTTCTGCTCTAATCTTTATGATTTATTCTCGTCTATGGGCTCTGGGTTTGGTTTGCACGTCCTTTTGTAGTTGCTGAAGTTTAGCATTATGCTATTAATTTGTTCCATTTCTGTTTTACTAATGTATGAATTCACAGCTATGAATTTTCTTCTGAGAACTGCGTTCATCGTATCCAATGAATTCAGGTAGCTTGTGATTGAATTTTCATTGAATTGTAGATATTGCTGAATTTCTTGTTTAATTTCTTCTGTGCAAAATTGGTTGCTGAGTAGGTCATCCTTTAATTTCCATATATTTGGGGGGGCTCTGCTTTCTTTTGTCATTTTGTTACAGTTTCATTGCACTGTGGTCAGATAATATGCATGAGATAATGTCTGTTTTCTGAATTTACTTAAGTATGACCTATGGCCCATTATGTGGTCTATTTTAGAAAATGACCTATGTGCAGCTGAGAAAAATGCGTATTCAGCTGTGTTTGGGTGGAACACTCTGTATATTTCCACGAAGTCCATTTGTTTCAAGCTCTGGTTCAGTTCTACTATTTCTTTGCTACGTTTTTGTCTGCTTCACCTATCTTTTGGGGATAAGGTGGTATTAAGGACTCCTATTAAGATTTTGGTATTGGATATTAGATTTTTCATGTCCATGAAGATTTGCTTTATATATTTTGCTGCTCTCTTGTTTGGTGCATACATATTTATGCGTGTTACCTCTCCCTTTTGAATTTTTCCCTAACCAGTATATAGTAGCCTTCTTTAATTCACTTGATCATTCTTGGTTTGAAGTTGAGACTGTCTGAAAACAGGATTGTTTTCCCCTGATTTTTTCTTAGGTGCTAGAGCATGTAGTATTATTTTCTGTCCTTTGACTTTCAGCCTACGAATGTATTTATGAGTTAAATGTGTTTCTTGTATACAGCATATTGTTGAATTTTGTTTCTGAATGCACTGTGCCAGTCTATTTCTCTTAATTGGTGAATTGAGTCCATTTACATTGATGGTTAGAATTGAGATGTATTGACTTATGTTTGACATTTTATTTACCTGTTGTTGTTTACTCTTTGTTTTCATGTATTTAATAGTTTGGCCTGTTTAGTTCATCGCTTCTGATCTCATTTGTGAAGTCTGATCATTTCAGTCCATCTCTAGAACATGTTTCAGAAGCCTGTGCAATGTTAGCATTGTCATCATCAAATTCTTTAGTTGTTCTTTGTCTTGGAAGTATTTCACTTCTCCATCAAACTTGAAAGAGAGTTTTGCATGGTATAGTAGTCTGGGGTGGAACTTGTTTTCATAGAATAGTTGAAGTACTCTGCTCCATGCTCTTCTTGCCTCCGTGGTTTGTGGAGACAAATCAGCCATAATTCTGATGGGTTTTCCTATGAATGTGATCTGCTTCTTTTCTCTAGCGCTTTGCAATATATTATTCTTGAGCTGAATTTCTGGGATCTTTACTATTATATATCTCGGTGTGTTTTTAATTGGATTTAGGTTATTTGGCATTTTGTATGCTTCAGTGACCTAAGAGTCATATTCTTTCCTCATATTTGCGAAGTGTTCTGCTATTACTTATGATCATATTTTTCATGTCATTTGTATTGACTCCTTCTTTCTTAGTAATACCTATTAGTCTCACATTGTTCATCTTTTCATCGTCTTGCAAGTGATGAATTATTTTTTCCTGCGTGCTAGTTGTTTTTTACAGATCTCTTCTTACCTTTTTACTAGCTGCAACAGCGTCTTCAAGATCTGAAACTCTGACTTCACTTTCCCTCAAACAGTTTTGCAAGCTTGTGATTGAGATTTTAAGTTCCCCTATATCCCCTTAACTCTGCTTCATGAGATCAATTTCTTTTCTGTATCGCTTATTCAAGGTATCCGTCATTTTTGTAATCTCCTCTATTTTTTATCAATTTCTTGTTTAGAAACAGTTATTAATTCTTTTACTGAAGTGTTTTTTTCAGATTAGTTTTCCTCCCTATTTTTCTGTAGTTGATTCTTTACTTCAGATGCTATAAGTTCAGAGAATTATTTTTTATTCCAGAAAATATTTCTGCTCTGAGTTCATGTATAACTCTCTGCGGTTGCTTATTTACTATCGATGTTATTCATTCATACATTTCAGCTGAGCTAGTAGTACAGAATTCTGCTCTGAGTTCCTCTATAACTTTCTGCTGTTGCTTATTTACTATCAACCCTATTAATTCATACATGTCAGCTGAGTTAGAGTCCTCTGAACTTTTTCTGGGTGGTCACTGTGTTTCTTCCACATGTTTCTGCATTTGACTCTTTACTGTAGATGTATTAATTCAGGGATTTCTTTTTTCATTTTCAATCTGAGATCCTCTATTCCTTTCTGCATTTGTTTCTTTATTTCAGAAGCTGTTGATTCATTGATTTCAGCTGTGTGATTCCCAATTGTTGTGTGTTAGTGCCCTCTGCACTTGTTATGGTTGAGCTTGGGTTCTAAGATTTCATTTTGCTCCTTCTTATTGTCATTTTGTGTAGCACTGTCTTCTGATCTTTGTTGTAGAACTTTGGTGTAGTTATAACCTTAGCACCTAAAATTCAGGTGCAGATCTACAAATTTGGATTGATCTAGCTGTGCCTCTGGCTTGGGTCTGGGTGCTGTGCTCAGCTCCTTCCTGCTGTTGCCCTTGTGAGTGAACCTGTTGTGCTCCTCTGGCAAAATGTTCTTCTCCTGGACTAGCTGTGTGGTTCTGTCCCCTACTCTCTCTGCGTTAATTGCAGATGCAGAGTTTCACCCCAGTCCTGTATGCCAGGCCTGAGCTAAGTCTGAAGGGGAAAAGTTAGAGTAGGGGAGAGAGACAGCTCTCCCACACATGCACCAGACCTTGGCTCAAATCGATCTTAGGTTCCCCAGAATGCAGCAGAAATTATCACTGTGCAGGTGGGGGGTGGCGGTGCTGTGGTGTGGTGGGGAGGTTCCCAAGTGGGTGGAAGAAGGTCTCACCCATGCTGCACCTGGGCTTCTACCATCTCCATCGGTGCACTAATGCAGTAAAACACCCATCAAAAGTAAGACTTCATTTCTTTTGCAATGCTTTTGATCTCTAGTCTTTCTTTTTCACAACTTCCACTTTTCTACTTAGACAATTCTTGGCTTTTTATGGTGTTTGCTTTTACTGTTAGAGAATGTAGTGTTTGTTTTTATAACATGTAAAAATAAAAAAATAACTGTTCCTATAATTTTTCCAACATCTTAGCACAATCTCACTTTTGCATTCGAACTGTGTTTTCATCCCTTTAGTATGCCTTTCATTTTTTTATTCAAATGCAAACAGGATGTAACTGGTAGTTTTTATTCTAATAGTCACTATCCCTTTACTAGAACAAAATAATCAAAAATTTCATCTTGAAGGAGGAGATGTTAATTTTGCTTCAAAGATTCAGAAAATTTACCCCATATTTGCCTTACTCCATAGAGCAAACCGCATGGTATAAGGCCAGGTACAAAACATTTACATTAATGATTCTACCCCTGCTACCAATTTTAAATATTACCTGCTCTCACTTTTCTTAGACAAAATTCTCAATATCTGCAAATTAAAGTAAGAGAAGTTTATTTTTGCTCAAGATTTTAGAAGATTCAGTCCACAGTTGGCTGACACTTTAGGGTGGAAGGGCAAAGCAAAGCAAACCTTATTTACACTATGGTAGCTGCAAAGAGAGAAAGAGAAAAAAAAAGGAGCAAGAAATCAGTATATTTTCTATGTTATTTCTTCATTGATACACCTCATCTCACACAAGTTAACCTCCTAACAGCATATACAGCTATGGACTAATCAGTGCTTCCATTATCAAGTTACCTTTCAAAAGTTCTACTTGTGAATACAGAAGATTTCTGAGTTTGGAAAATAGCTCAGCACAAAAACGCTTGCCTGGCAAGTATAAGGTCCTCAGTTTGATCCCTGATACCATAAAAAGAATACTTTTGGGAGACATTCTCTATCTAAACCATAACATACACTTTAATAAAGTAGCAAAGTTGGGGAGAAAAACATTTCTCTGTATTCTTTTTCTCATCAAGTACCCATAGATGGTGAATTTTGTGAGTGTTCCTCATTTTTCCTTCTAAGGTGAGATGTAATGGCTGAAGGAGCTAGGGTTTTGGGTTGACCTTCCACCACATAAAATTCTATAGTAGTTCACTTCTTCATGGTGGGTTAGGATTTTATAAAACCCCAAATGGATAGGCTTTGTTTAAATATTTTCTTTTGAGTATACCTTTTTAAGAAAAACTGAATCTGATATACTGAAATTTCCTACCAGCCAGATAGCTCAGCAGACTTAAATGTCTGCTTAGGCAGAGCCCAGTGGCCATGTTTGGATCCCTGTAGTGCTGTGCCAGCCCCACCCCAGGGACATGCTGAGGTGGTGATTGAGATTGGGCCTGCTGGCCCGCACCTGTAATCCCTGATCTTGGGAGACCGAACACAAATAGATCACTATGAGTCTACTCTTTGTAATGAGACCTTGTACACCCTGTAAACCCTGTACTAAATACAAATAATAATAATAATAATATGTCTTTTTTTCTTTCTTTCCTTCCTTCCTTCTTTCCTTCCTTATTCCTCCTCCTTCCCTGATAGTCACTGTGATGAGCTGGGAGAGCTTCAGGAGTTGAAACTTACAAAATATGAAATCATCTTGTGTTTTAACTCTCATAAGTGATTATACAGAGCCAAATAATTTTATAATTACAACTTAGGTTCTATTTACCATGGAGGATTCTGTTTGTGAGTTTTGGTTCTGATTAATTGATCTTCTTTCTTTATGTCTATATATCTAATTTGAGAATGGAGTAGGAGTTTGCCTAGTGACTTTACTTTTCTGAGGATGTCAGGAGCAGGTTTATTTACTCTTTTGTTCCAGCTTTCCTTTTTATATAAGAATGCTTCTTGAAATGTTGAAGTTTGGTAATTTTAGTGCGTCTTTGATCTTAGAAATATATTTAGCTTCAGGTTATAATCATGATACAATAGTTAAATATTGGTGGACCTAGCCAAGCAAGAATGTGAAGCAAGTGTTTCAAATAATCTTGGAATATTAATAGTTTGATGGTTTCCATTGAAGAAGTGACTAATATTTTTCCAGGAATATGAAACCTAATAGCAATCCATACATGCTCCAGATGAGAATCTTGATCCTTAATGCCTTGTACTCTAGGTAAAAATTGAAGCAAAATGGGTCACTGATTTAATTTGAAAATTAAAGTATAATTTTTAGCAGAAAGAATTATCCATTATAAAATTGTACCATGAAGTTTAAGTATAATTATAATGAAGTTAATTGAAGTTAAAATAATTTGCTTCTCAAAAAGTACTATAGTGAAAAACTAAGTCATAGAATTAGAGAAGATATCTTCAACAAAAATACGTGATGATATATCCGTTCTTCATTTTTCTTTCTAAGGTGAAACATAATGACTGAAGGACCTAGAGTTTTGGTTGTCACAAAAACATAACAGTTAAAAAAATTAAGTAATATATAGGTTTAACAACATTCACCACATACAACATAGCAGGAAAGAAAGCAAAAGTTCCTGAAAACATTATTTTTTAAAAATAATTTGAGAAAGAAGTAGCAATGAGACAGATTCAAAACAGGTTAGTAGGTTAGTTACAATAATTAAAACATTGCATATTGTTATATTTGTAGTAGTTATTCATAGTATAAGATACCGAAATTATATCTTGCCTAAACACTATTAGTTCAAAACTTTCTTCTCATTGAACTTAGAGAAAGTAGCTGAATATCTAAGCTATTTTGTATATACAGATATATACTTTTCACTACAAAATGGACCTTCATTTATATCCCACATTTTTGTTTACTTTTTTCAGAGATGTATATTCCATTGCCATTCATATATTGTACGTGTATGAGTTCAGCAAAGTAATCCAATATAGTCCAGTAGTTCTTAATAATAGTGGGCTATCCACATGACTGGTAATATCAGAAGTTGTTGATTTGAGCCTTTTACAGCTCAGCATATTAATATGGCTTTACGTTTTATACCTCATTTTTATTCTTTTCTGCTGGATGGTTAAGATCAAGATAAAGCAAGACCTATATAATGAAAAATGCAACTTTAGTAACTGACAATCTCAGTCAAATCCCCTCAAGACTTACCCTGAACCCCTGTATATCAGTTTACAGATCTTTTTTCAGTGTTAGCCATGTGGATGAGTCATGGCCATTGCTTGACCAATTTGTTTTCTGTGCAAGTCGGAGAGAATGTTTTCTCTCTAGATGACTCTCCTTAGGCACACTCTACATTGTCAGTCACTTTCCTCTGTGGCCCCATAAAGTCCTTGAACAGAAAATTTGGGACACCACTGAGTTGCAGGATGTTATAATACAGGTTTTCTTATGCCCTGATTCCTCACTAACCTTGAAAGGCAAGGGCCAAAATGTTGGATATCCTTGTAGCCCTTCTTTTTCTCTAATGTTTTAGTCTGCAAACTTAAGTTGTTAACCCTCCAGAAGAGAAGGTTAATGATATTATTATCCCACTATATAGGCTGTTCTGAAAACATTCTTTATTATAAAAGTATAAATAAAGACAATGGTGACACACCTTCTTATTTATCTGAAATGAAAAATTATATGAGCCATTTTATTTTTTTATTTTTTCCATAATTTTATTGATAAACAAATAGCAATGAGACAGATTCAATTCAAATTGGTAGGACAGTTTCAATAATTAGCACATGGCATACATTCTGTAGGGAATTAAATTTCAACATATTAATACTTGACGAAAAATACCTGTTCCATATTATGCCTAAGATGTTTGATATGTAGACAGATAATGAGATTAAGCTTAACAGCCTAGGTTGTATGGTAATAACAATAAGCTTATCTTCTGAATGGTTAACAACCTAAGTTTGCAGACCAAAATTAGAGAAAAGGAGGGCTGCCAGGAAAGCCAACATTTTGGCCCTAGCCTTCCCAGGTCAATTAAGATTCAGGACAGAGATACAGTATTAGCCCAGGCCCATTGAGTGTGTTGGAGAGCTTCCAGCTACCCTGCACAGGCGGGACCTACTATTGGATCCAGCCTTGGTGCAGCGTTGGTGAGACCATCTTTCACCCCTTGGGACACCCCCTACCACTCCACAACACCTAACCCACCCCGCTCACTGAGTAGGAATTTCTGCCGCGTTCCAGGATCCCCCAGACCCCGTCCTAGCCCAAGACCAATCTGCATCTGAACTTCAGTATGTGCTAAGGTTATAACTACAACGAAGATCTACAACAAAGGTCAGAAGACAGTGCTACACAAAATGATGAGAGGGAACAAAATGCAACCTCAGAACCCAAGCACACCCACAACAAGTGCAGAGGACACTAACACAGAACAAATTGGGAATTACACAGCTGAAAGCAATGAATCAACGACTTCTGAAATAAAGAAACAGCTGAAGAAAGGTATAGAGGAACTTACATGGAAAATAAAAAAAAAACAAATCCCTGAATTAATAACATCTGCAGTAAAGAATCAAATGCAGAAACACATGGAGGAAATCCAATGCCCACCCAGAACAAGTGCAGAGGACACTAGCTCGGCACAAGTGCATGAATTAATAGCGTCGATAGTAAATAAGCAACAGCAGAAAGTTATAGAGGAACTCAGAGTGCAATTCTTTTCTGAAATAAAAAAAAGAATTATCAGAACTCATAGCATCTGAAGTAAAGAAGCAACTACAGAAACATAGGGAGGAAACCCAATCCGAGAATAACACTGCCATAAAAGAATTTATAACTGCTTCTAAAGAAGACATTGATAAAAAAAATAGAGGAGATAAGAAAAATGACAAATTTCTTGAATGGGCAATACAGGAAAGAAATAGATAGAATGAAGGAGAGTCAAAGAGATATAGAGGAAATTAAAATCTCAATCACAAGCTTGCAAAACCATTTAAGTGAAAATGAAGACAGAGATTCAGATCTTGAAGATGCTGTTGCACCTAGTGAAAAGGTAAGAAAGGATCTCTTAAAAACAACTAGGATGTTGGAAAGAATAATCCATCACCTGCAAGAGGATGCAAAAATGAACAATGTGAGACTAATAGGCATCAATGAGAAAGAAGGAGTCAATGCAAATGACATTTAAAAAATATGGGCAGAAGTAATAGCAGAAAACTTCCCAAATATGAGGAAACAATCTGATATTCAGATAACCGAATCACACAGAATGCCATGTAATCTCAACCCAATGAAAAACACACCGAGACACATAATGATCAACATCTCAGAAATTCAGCACAAGAATAATATACTGAAAGCCACTAGAGTAAAGAAACAGATCACATTCAAAGGAAAACCAATCAGAATTACGGCCAACTTCTCTTCACAAGCCATGGAGGCAAGAGGAGCATGGAGCAGAGTACATCAAGAGTGTGCCTAAGGAGAGTCACATGGAGAGAAAACATTCTCTCAGTCTTTCTCAGAGAGCACATTGGCCAAGCAATGGCTGTGACTCATCCACATGCCTGACACTGACAAAGGTTGTACAATCTGAGGTACAGGATCTCAGGATACATCCTGAGGGGATTTCACTGACCTTATGATACCCAAAACCTATAACTCTTGTTGTGTATGTCCTGCTTTACCTTGGTCTTAACCATCCAGCAGAAATGTATAAAAACGAAGTATAAAAAGTAAAACCACTCTGATATTTTTAGCTGTAGGGGACTCAGGTCATCAATTTCTGACATTGCCAGTCAATGGAAGATCCAATACTATGATGGGATACTGGACTATTTTAGAAGTCTTTTTTTGCATTTTTTGATACTGGTTTATTAGAAGAAATCTATTTGCTTCTTTTCATTTAAGAGGAAATGTATAAAGGTTTGTTCTCTCTGCACAAGAACAGATTTAGAATAAAAAAGAAAGGATTCTCTCAAGACTATGCTGGGAAATGACCGCTGAAGACTCTAGTTGTAGACAGACTTATATGGGGAAAATGGGAAATGTGAAATGAGGATTCAATGCAAGGTCTTTGTCCTAACCTACATGCCAATTCCTTGAACACTTTGACTTTATTTTGAGATGATGTGTCACTCTATTTCCCAGTCTGGGCTCAAAATTGGACTGTGTCTCAGCCTCCCAAAGTTCTAGGATTACAAGGGTCATGTATTCACACAACAGGATGACCTCTTTAAGCCTAGAGTTTGCTAAGGGTGTCCCACCAGATCGCAGTTACTGATCAATGCATACCCTTTCCCCATCTGACAAGTCCTTCCTCCTATAGCTGCTGGGAACATTGGCTGCTCTTGCTTCATAGAGTTGTCCTTGTCCAAACGGTAGTTCCTGGCACCAGCAGCTCTCCCCTCAAGAGAGAGTGCCTTGTATTGGAGTTCCAATCCTTGTTCCTTATTGTTGAGGTATCATTTGTACTCCAGAGCTCTCTGATGCATCAGGCTGACATTGGTGCTCCTGAGCCCACACTATTCAGGGACTTTCTTATGAGATCCTATTTACAGCATGACTGGCCTCAGGACACTCTCATCCAAGTCACTTAGTCAGAATTCCTGCATCAGGTTCTGCTGAAAGGGGATCTTCATCTTTAAAAGAGGGAAACTTTTCAGAAATGTAGTATGAATCAAGTAAGTTGAATCTACAGTTAGAAAATGTAACTGCTCCAAGAACATTTAGAATCAGTCAACTCAAAACATTTTTGACCCGCAGAATCATTAAGTAGCTTCAATTTCCTTTTTTCCCTTCACGGTGTGGGTGGTATAGTCAGTCTGCCTGGAGGTTCCTTCTGCTGCATCAAACTCTGTGACGTTGGGCAATTTGTGGAATTTCGGTGTCACATTTGCTATATTTATAAAAAGGGATAAAACAGTACCACCTACTTTAAGAGATAATCTAATGGAAGAATTGATGTGACTAAAGCACTTACCACACTCAGCACAGAAAACGTTACCTAAGTATTAACAGTGTGTATATTGCACATCCTTTTCCAGTTTATTTGCTCCTCATGAATTTGATCATAGCAGAAATTTTCCAAATCTCTATCTCTCATAACTTTTGACTGTTATCCTTATTTTCTTTTGTTTTTCTTTTTCTATAATCATATCATTTATTTTTTCCCATAATTTTATTGATAAACAAATAGCAATAAGACAGTTTCAAATCAAATTGGTAGGACAGTTTCAGTAATTAACACATTGCATACATTCTTCCTAGTGGTTAATTGCTGTACAAGATGCGGACTGAGATCCTATTTACAAACACGTTTAGAACAAATCACTCTATTCATTAAGAAAATGTAACTGTATATCTATCATAACCGCTTTGAATACAAAGATACAAAATGGACATTCATCTGTATACTTTTTTGTTAAGATCCATTATTTGAAAATTATAGGTATGTAAACTCAGCAAAATATTCTAAGAGTCCAGTAGCCAATAATAGTATTGAGTCTTCCACTTGACTGGCAATGTCAGAAATTGTAGACCTGAGCCCCTACAGCTCAACATAACAACATGGATTTACTTCTTATATTTCCTTTTTATACTTTTCTGCTGGATGGTTAAGACCAAGGTAAAGCAGGAACTATGTAACAAGAGTTGCAACTTTTGGGTCTGATAAGGTCAGTAAATCCCCTCAGGATTTATCCTGAGATCCTGTAGCTCGGATTGTAGAAATTTGTCGTGTCAGCCATGTGGATGAGTCACAGCCATTGCTTGACTAGTGTGCTCTCTGTGAAAGCCTGAGAGAATGTTTTATCTAAATGGGACCCTCCTTAGGCACACTCTACATCATTGATCACTTTCGTCTTTGGCCCCATAATCTCCTTGATGAGACAATTTGAGACATTACTGAGTTACATGACATTACAGTACAAGTTCTCATATGTCCTGAGTCTTAATTGACCTGAGAAGGCTAGGGCCAAAATGTTGGCTTTTCTTGCAGCCCTCCTTTTTCTCTAATTGTGGTGTACAAACGTAGGTTGTTAACCTTCCAGAAGACAAGCTTATTGTTATTACTATATAACTTAGGATGTTAAGCATAACCTCACTATCTCGCTGCATATCAAACATCTTAGGCATAATATGGAAGAGGTATTTTTCACCAGATATTGATATGTTGAACTTTAAGTCCCTACAGAATATGATTAAAATATTTAAAAATTAGAATATTTTTTAAAATAGGCATAAAGAATTATATACTTCTTATGTTTACATGTAAGTCCAAAATTCTCACCATATACAACCTTGAAGCAGGACAGTCCCACAATATTCCTTTTCCTGTCTCTTGCTTTCATTCACTGCCACTTGCTTTTTGAACAGCCATCTACTCGAGAGACATCATAGCAGCAACTGGCATGTCATGACAAGCAGCCCATATTCAGAAGACCAGAATGACAGGCACTCCAAGCATGAAACTATTATTACAAATTACCATCTGCAGTTCAGTAGCTTACTTCACAGGTATCAGTATATATAGTTAGTCAAGGTGAGAATCTTCCCAAGGAAGTACTAGATAAAAAATCTTCTGAAGATTCTCAGGATCATTGCCTTGTGCATGTTTTATATATTACTGTATGGCTTGACTTACTCATGTTTCCTAGCTCTTCTCCTTTCCCTCTCTTGATTAGTTAGTCCTTGAGATCCTGCTTTCCTTTGACTTGTATTATACATTTCTATTTATATTTCTTCTTTTGAGTTCTTATACTAGGGATACTATTCGATATTTACAAATGTGTGTGTGTGTCTGGTTTATTTTACTTATAAGTATATGTTCAACTGGCATTAACTTCAATATAAAACCTTTGAGTTTATCATTCTTAATAGCTGAATAATACTCATTTGTGTAAAAATACCACATCTTTTTCAAAAATTCCTGAGGTGATGGGCATCTTGGCTGTTTCCAAATTTTGGCTATCACAAATTGTGCTGCTATAAACATAGGCACACGTATGTCACTATGGTATCATGTTTTCAGATACTCCAGGAAAATTCCCAGTAGAGATATAGCTGGTTTAAAGGGGATTTCCAGACAAACTTTTCTAAAGAGTCTCCATACTGATTTCCATAATGGTTGCACCAGTGTACATTCCCACCAGCAGTGGAGAAAGTTTTCTTTTCCCCACAGCCACTCCAACATTTGTTGTTGGGTGATTTCATTATGATAGTAATTCTTTCTGGGGTGAGATGATATTTCGATGTTGTTTTAATTTGCATTTTGCAGATGGCCGGTGATGTGGAGCATTTTTTCATATATTTACTCACGTCTTTAATTTCTTCCTCTGAGAAGTGTGTGTTCATCTCGGATGCCCATTTATGAAATGGGTCTTTAAATTTTAGGGCCTTAGTGTTTTTTTTGTGCTTTATAAATTCTAGAGAGCACACCTTTGTCTGAGTACTTATTTGTCATGATTTTTTCCAAATTTGTGGGTTGCTTTTTCACTTTGTTCGTAATTTCTTTTCACGTGAAAAAACTTCTCCATATGAGCAGGTCCCTGTTGTTAATTCTTTCAACTGCTTCCTGTGCTATTTGATTTCTATTCATGAACTCTTTTCCTACCTCTATGTCTTCAAGAGTTCCTCCCACTTTCTCATCCTGGATATTTAGTGTCTCTGCTTTAAATTTTAGATCTTTATTCCATTTTCACTTTAGTTTAGGGCATTGTGATAGACCTGCATCAAGTTTGAGTTTTTGGCATGAAGAGAGCAAGTTTTTCCAGCACAATTTGTTAAAGAGGCTATCTTTCTTCTACTGAGTATGTTTGTCCTCTTTGTGAAAGATAAGGTAGCTGAGTGTGTTTCTAGGGGCTTCAGCATCTTCTATTCTGTTCCATTGATCCTCAGGTCTATTTTTTTTGACAGTACCATGTTGATTTTATCACAGTGGCCTTGTCGTATAATTTCAAGTCAGGAATTGCAATGCTTTCTGCCTTGTCTTTATTTCCCAGAAAGGCCTTTGCTATTCTAGGTCTTTTCTGGTTCCACATAAATTTTAGGAATGATTTCTCTACGTCTGTGAGGTATGGCATTGGTAGTCTGATAGGGATTGCCTTAAATCCATAGAGCAATTTTGGGAGTATGGCCATCTTCACAATGTTGTTTCTCCCTATCCAGGAGCATGGAATAGCTTTCCATTTTCTGAAATCCTCTACGATCTCTTTTTTCAGAGTACTGTAATTTTCCTTGAAAACGTCTTTGACTTTTTTATTTAGATTAATTCCAAGATACTTCCTTTTTCTCAGTGCTATTGTAAAAGGTATTGTTTCTATAATTTCCTTCTCAGTGTGTTTGTTGGCTCTATAGAGGAATGCTATTGACTTTTGGGTATTGACTTTACAACCTGCCATGCTAATGAATTTCTGTATTAATTCTAATAGCTTCTTGGTGGAGTTTTTTTGTTCTTCAAAGTAAAGTATCATGTCATTTGAAAATAAAGATAATTTAAATTCTTCTTTGAATATTCTTATTCCTTTTATTTCTTTCTCTTTTCCAATGGCTGTAGCTAATGATTCCAGAACTATATTGAATAGGACTGGTTATAGAGGATATCTTTGTCTTGTACCATATCTAAGAGTATTAGGTTTCAGTATTTCTCCATATAGGATTGTTTTAGCCATTGGGTTTTCATAAACGGCTTTTACCAGATTGAAGTAGAGGCCATCTATTCCAATTTTCTATAGGACTTTGAACATGAATGAGTGTTGGACTTTGTCAAAAGCCTTTTCTGCATCAATGGAGATGATCATGTGGTTTTTAGTTTTCGCTCTATTGATACAGTGTATTTCATTTATGGATTTTCAAATATTGAACCATCCTTGCATCCCTGGAGTGAATCCTACCTGGTCATGGTGCATGATCTCCTTGATGATTTGCTGTATTCTATTTGCTAGGATTTTATTGTGGATTTTGGCATCTATGTTCATGCGGGAGATCAACTTGTTCTCTTTCTTAGTTGCGTCTTTCCCTGATTTTTCTATCAGTATAATAGTTGCCTCCAGGAATGATTTTGGGAGCAATGCTTCCTTTTCAATTTCATGGAAGAATTTGAGGAATATAGGGACATTACATCCTCTGTAAATGTCTTGTAGAATTCAGCTCTGAATCCATTGGGACTTGGACTTTTCTTTGCCTGTAAGTTTTTAATTATATTTCCTATTTCATTGGCTGTTATTTGGCTATTAAGAGTGGTGATATCTTTTCGATTCAGTTGTGGCAATTTGTATCCTTTTAGGAATCTGTCCAATTCTTGTTTGTCTTCTGTTCTGTGAGAGTAAAGATTTTCAAAGTAGCTACTGATAATCTTCTGAACTTCCACTGTGTCTGTGGCAATTACACCCTTTTCATTCCTTATTCCTTGGATTTGAATTTTTTCTTTCCTCTTTTCATGAGGGTAGCTAGGGGCCTTTTGATTTTATTTAATATTTCAAAGAACCAGCTTTTTGCATTTTTAATTCTGTGAATTGTTGTCTTTGTCTCAAGTGAATTAATTTCTGTTCTAATCTTTATGATTTCCTTCTGTCTTTGGGTTCTGGATTTGGTTTGTTCTTCCTTTTCTAGTTGTTGATAGTGCAGCATTAGCATATGTATTTTTTTCTTTTCTCTCTTCCTAATGTGAGAGTTCACAGCTATGAATTTCCCTCTGAGAACTGCTTTCATCATATCCCATAAATTACTATAAGATGTACTTGAAATTTCATTGAATTGTAGATATTGTTTAATTTCTTCTTTAATTTCATCTGTGACCCATTGGTTGCTGAGTAGGATCTCATTTAATTTCCATGTATTTAAGGTTTTTTTCTGGTTTCTTTTGTCATTTATTTCGAGTTCCATTGCACTGTGGTCAGATAATGTGCATGGGATAATTTCTGTTTTCTTACATATACTTAAGCATGACCTATGGTTGAGTATGTGGTCTATTTTAGAAAACGACCCAGGTGAAGCTTAGAAAAATGTTTATTCAGCTGTGTTTGGATGGAACACTCTGTATATGTACACCAAGTCCATTTGTTTCAAGCTCTGGTTCAGTTCTGTTATTTGTTTGCTAAGTTTTTGTCTGATTGACCTATCTTTGGGATATAAGAGAGTGTTAAGTTCTCCTGTTAAAATTGTGGTATTGGACATTAGATTTTTTATGTCCATTAAGATTTGCTTTATATAGTTGGATGCTCCCCTGTTTGGTGCTTGCATATTCATGAGTGTTACCTCTTCCTCTTGAATTTTTCCCCTAACCAGTAAATAGTGGCCTTCTTTATTTCGCTTGATCATTGTTGGTTTGAAGTTGAGACTGTCTGAGAATAGGATTGTTACACCTGCTTTTTTCTGAGGTGCTAGGGCATATAGTACAGTGTTCTATCATTTGAATTTCAGCCTATGAATGTCTTTATGAGTTAAATGTGTTTCTTCTATATGGCCTATTTTTTTTTTATTTTGCTTCCTAATCCACTGTGCCAGTCTATTTCTCTTAATTGGTGAATTGAGTCCATTTACATTAATGGTTAGAATTGGGATGTATTGACTTACGGTAGCCATGTTATTTTCCTGTTATGATTTACTCCTTTTTCTCCTGTGTTTAATTGCTTGCCCTATTTAGTTGGTTACTTCTGATGTCATTCGTGGAGTTTTGATACTTTTGGTCCCTCTCTAGAACATTTTTCAGTAGCCTTTGTAGGTTGTCTTTGTCATCACGAAATTCTTTAGCTGTTCTTCATCATGAAAGCACTTTATTCTCCATCAAACTTGAAAGAGAGTTTTGCAGGGTATAGTAGTCTGGGCTGGCATTTGTTTTCATAGAGGATGTGAAGTACTCTGCTCCATGCTGTTCTTGCCTTCATGGTTTTTAAAGCTAAGTCGGCCATAATTTTGATGGTTGGTCCTTTGAATGTGATCTGCTTCTTTTCTCTAGTGGCTTTCAGTAGATTATTCTTTTGCTGAATTTCTGGGATCTTCACTGTTATATATCTCAGTGTGTTTTTCATTGGTTTAAGGTTACTTTGCATTCTCTATGCTTCAGTGACCTGAATGTCAGATTGCTTCCTCATATTTAGGAAGTTTTCTGCTATTCCTTTTGCCCATATTTTTTTGATATCATTTGCATTGACTCCTTCTTTCTTATTGATGCCTATTAGTCTCACAGGGTTCATCTTTGCATCCTCTTGCAGGTGATAGTTTATTCTTTCCTGCAACCTCGTTGTTTTTAAAAGATCCTTTCTTACCTTTTCACTAGCTGCACCAGCATCTTCAAGATCTGAAGCTCTATCTTTATTTTCACTTTAATGGTTTTGCAAGCTTGTGCTTGAGATTTTAATTTCCTCTATATCTCTTTGACTCTGCTTCATGTGATCTCTTTCTTTGTATTGCTAATGCAAGGAATCAGTCATTTTTCTAATATCCTCTGTTTTCCTCTAATATCCTCTATTTTTATCAATGTATTCTTTAGAACAGTTATAAATTATTTTACTGCAGTGGTTTTTGTTTTTTGGTTTGGGTTTCCTCCCTATATTTCTGTAGTTGCTTCTTTACTTCACATGCTATGAGTTCTGAGAATTCTTTTTTTATTTCAGAAAAGAATTGAGGTCTGTGTTCCTGTATAACTTTCTGCTGTTGCTTATTTACTAACAACACTATTTATTCATGCATTTGAGCTGAGCTTGTATCCTCTGCACTGGTTCTGGGTGGTCATTGGTTTTCCTCCATATGTTTCTGCAATTGATTCTTTACTGCAGATGTTAATAATTCAGGGATTTCTTTTTTTCTTTCCCATCTGAGTTCCTCTATAACTTTCTGTAGCTGTTTCTCCATATCACAAGCTGTTGATTCATTGCTTTCAGCTGTGTGATTCCCAATTTGTTCTGTATTAGTGCCCTCTGCACTTGTGGGTGTGCGTGGGATGTGAGGTTGCATTTTATTCCTTCTCCTCATTTTGTTTAGCACTGTATTCTGATCTTTGTTGTAAATCTTCGTTGTAGTTATAACCTTAGCATATACTGAAGTTCAGGTGCAGATCTACAAAGTTTGGATTTATCCATCTGTTCCTGGGTTGGGTCTGGCTGCTGTGCTCAGCTCCTTCCTTCTGCTGCCTTTGAGGGTGAACCTGTTGTGCTCCTCTGGCAAGATGTTCTGCTCCTGGACTAGCTGGGTTCTTCTGTCCTCTACACTCTCTGCAGGGATTTCAGCTGCTGGGTTTCACCCCAGATCTGTATGCCAGGCCTGAGCTGAGCCTAGAGCGGACAAGGTGGAGTAGGGGGGAGAAGTATATCTCCTACATACTCACTGTGCCTGGGCTAGGAATGGGTCTGGGGGAACCAAGAAAGCAGCAGAATTTCCTACTTGTTGAGTGAAGTTGGGGAGGTGCTGAGGAGTTGTGGGAGGCATCCCAAGGTTGTGCAAGAGGGTCTCACCCATGCTTTGCCTATGCTGGGACCAGTAGTAGGTCCCGCTGCTGCAGGGTAGCTTGAAGCTCTCCCACACACTCACCAAGCCTGGGCTTGGACTGTGTCTGGGTGTTCCTGGAATGCGGCAGAAATTCCTACTCTTTGGGCAGGGTGGGGGAGGTGCTGCAGAGTGCTGGGGGGCATCCTGGGTGGGTAGATGGTCTCATCCATGCTGCACCTGGGCTGGGACCAGTAGTAGGTCCTGCTGGTGCAGGGTAGCTGGAAGCTTTCCCACATACTCACTGGGCTTGGGCTAGGACTGGGTCTGGGGGTTCCCGGAACTTGGCAGAAATTTCTTCTTGGTGGGTGGGGTGGGGGATTTGCTGCAGAGTGGTGGGGGGCTTCCCAAGGGGGTGGACGAGGGTCTCACACATGCTGTACTTGGGCTGGGACCAGTAGTAGGTCCTGTTGTCACAGGGTAGGGAGAATCTCTCCCACACACTCACCGGGCCTGGGCTAGGACTCGGTCTGGAGATTCCCGGAAAACGACAGAAATCTAGAAGCCTTTTTTAATTGGGTTGATGTTATTTGGAGTTCTATGTGCTTCACTTACCAGAGTGTCACATTGTTTCCCATATTTGGGACATTTTCTGCTATTACTTCTGCCTATATTCATTTTATATCTTTTTTATCGACTCCTTCTTTCTCATTGATGCCTATTAGTCTCATGTTGTTCATCTTTACATCATATGGAACATGTTGAATTATTTTTTCTGCATTGTAGTTATTTTTAAGAGATCTTTTCTTACCTGTTCACTAGCTGCCACAGTGTCTTCAAGATCTGAAACTCTATCTTCACTTTCATTCAAGCAGTTTGCCAGCTTGTGATTGAGATTTTAATTTCCTGCATATCTCTTTGAATCAGCTTCTTGCATTTTATTTCTTTCCTTTCTTGCTCATTCAGGGATTCCATCATTTTTCTATTCTCCTCTATTTTTTATCAGTGTCTTCTTTAGAAGCACTTAGTAATTCTTTTTATTATAGCTATCCTTTCTTTTTTTTTACTTCAGAGATTATTTCTGATCTGATTTCCTTTATACCTTTCTGCAGTTGTTTCTTTACATCAGATGCTATTAATTCAGACATTACATCTGTGTGATTCCCAATTTCTTCTATGCTAGTGTCTCCTACATTTGCCCTGGTAAGCTCGTGGCCTAAGGCTGCAGTTTACTCCTTCTTTTGTCATTTTGTATAGCACTGTCCTCTGAACTTTGGTGTAGAGCTTTAGTGCAGCTATTACCTTGGGACCTACCAAAATTCTTACCCAAGCGAGATCATGTGGTTAAGGCAGTTATAGCTTTGTATTTACAGAACTTCAATTAGGAACGTTAATAATGTGTAGTGCTATTTAGCAGGTGACAGACTTTTTTGGTAAATGGGTTTGTATTTTAGACATTAAGAGCAAACATTTGGTCTATGTAGCTAAGCAGATATTAAATTGGTAATTTTTATTTAAGTTAGCTCCCCTAAGTGCTGTCTGATCACCTCCCCTTGATGTGCATGACTTCTTCCAGGCAGACTGGTTCACTCGGATTATCTGTTACCCCCTCTCTCAATCAATAGGGAAAGAGAGAGGATGCTCTCAGAGATTAGGAAGTAGCAAAGTACTTCAGCTTACTGGTCTGGATCTACCAGGTTTGAACTCGTCCAGATGTGCCTGGCTTTGATCTGACTGCTGTGCTCAGCTTCTTCCTTCTGCAAGCCATGGAAGTTGACCTGCTATGCCATTCTGGCAAGATGTTCAGCTCCTGGATTAGCTGGGTGGGTTTGATCTCTAGCCTCTCTGCAGGGAGTTCTGCTGCATGGTTACACAGATGACCTGTCTGATGGAGGAGGTTCCTGGGAGTGTGCGATTGATCCCACACACAGGCCAGGCCTGAGCTCTGGCTGGAAAGGGGTCTGGGGAATGGTATGCAGATGAGGTCCCACACAAACAATGGCAATACAGGTCTTATGAATACAATTCCAAATATTTATATGGAGTGAAAAATGTTTGTAAAATGGGTACATATTCTGCAATTAATTTTACCTACAAGTCCAGGAAATTCAGATCTGATCATATTGACAGAAATTTTATTAACATTTGACTGAGTATGGAAGGAGCAAATACAAAAGATTATAATGTGGTGTCAGTAAATTTTGGGGTAGATGGACAGGTTAATTACATTCTTAATTTTCCGGGTATATCTATATATCAAAATTCTCAAATTTTTCACTTAAGTGTGTTCATATAGTGTATTTAAGTTTTACTATATAAAAGTATATAAGAGGGAAATTCTTTTCTTGAAACATTCCTTGGCCAAGGCAGTTTTACCAGAACTTTTATAGCAAAATTTAAGATAGACTTAAGAACAATCTTATCAATCTATTTGATAATAGAGAAAACCAAAGTAATCCAGGAATTATTTTGTAAGATCTATATGTAAACATGACATAAATCTTGTTCAAGTAAAAACAAAATAAAGATTTCTTCCATAAAATTAATATAAAGTGTTTATAAATATTTTATTTATTCATTTAATTACTTGTTTTTTTTGTTGAAACAGATTCCTCCTATGTAGTTCAAGCTGACCTTGAACTCACTATGTAGCCCTGGCTAGCCACCAACTTATGGCTATCAACCTGCCTCAGCCTCCCAATTGCTGTCATTATAGGGGAAGGCCATGATTCCAGGCTATAAAATATTTTAAAACCCAAGCAAAAAATATGTTAATTACATAACATATGTACTTATTAGTTTTGTCTGAGTATAGAATTTTTTAAATGAGAAAACAATTAATGGATTTTATTAAATTAATACAGTATGGAAAATTCATTGCATTAAATTTCATAGTTTCAAACCCACCTAACTAATCTTTAATAAATTTAACATTTATTCATTATAAAATTGTTAAGCAAAAGAGCAGAAGGGGAGGGCCAGCCTGATAACTCAGCAGACTAGAGTGCCTGCTTAGGCAGAGTGCAGTGGCCAGGGTTTGATTCCCGGTATGTCATGCTGGCCCTGCCCCAGGGATGCACTGAGACAGTGATTGAGGCTGGGCATGGTGGTGCATACCTGTAATCCCAGCGCTTGGGAGGATGAAAACAGGAAAATCACTATGAGTTTGATCTATGTAGTAAGAAACCCCGTAAACCTTATACCCCTGCAGATCCTGTCCTAAGTACAGGGGAAAAAAAGAAGAGAAGGTAATTTCTCTATCTTAACAGTAATATTTTAAACATTTCCCAGCATATATTGTCATATGTAAATGGAATGAAATTAAAAGCACTCATTTTAATTTTAGGAAGTATAAAATGCATCTCTTATTACTACTCTTCTTTCTGCTTGAGCTTGATCTGTATGTAGAAAAATGAAAAGTAACAGAAAAATGAATCGTACAATTTAAACACAGATGATAATATTGATCTTAAAATTAAATCAATAATCTATAGATAAATGATGATTAATATGAAAGATTAGTAAGATTTGTGGATAAAAAAATCTATAAAACATCCTAATGCAAAATTCAGAACCTTGTCTTGCAATTTTAATTATATAGAATATATTAACATGAATAATAATTTTTAACAAATTAAAAATTATCAGAAGGCTTAAAGACACGTTTTCCTAATGGGTCAAAGAATAAGAATAATCATTGTGGAGTCTGATTCTGATTTTTATTATAGAGAATCATTTTTGAACCAGATTCAATAGAACTGTAGGATACAAAACATGGTATCTTTTTTTCCAGATACAAAAAGAAATGTACTAACCTCATAGTCAATATATGTAAAGATTTATGAGGTTAGAAAGTGGTAAAGGTGGATTTTTCATACCTCTGTAAAGTATTTGGGCTTTACTTCCATAGGATTCCTATGGAAATGTATTATTATTTTACACTTTCAGTTTAATTGTTGTTTCTAAATCTGCTACTAGTAAAACTCCATTTATCTCAAAAGGTGAAATTTTGTGTTCCAAATTTAATTATATTTAGTTGTGTTGTATGCTTCATATGATTTAAAGTTTGTTAGAAAATCATAAATAAATATCAACTCTTTAAGTTCTACAGAACATACATTTGAATTATAGGTAAAAATAGCATTTATTGAGCTGTACCACCTTGCTATTAGTTTCATAATATAAAAATGCTCATTTTCTCTCCAGAAAGAAATTATATTTGAATAACTTTAGACAACAGGCAGGCCAGGGAGATGGCTCAGTAGAATAAGTACTTCCCTGGCAAACACAAGGGCCTGAGTTCAATCCCTGGTTCCACCAAAAAAAAAAAAATCCTTAAACAACAGGCAAATTGTCAAGCAACTATTTCCTTTTATTTGTATGATATTTCATTTATTTTATAATCATTTTTATCTTTTGTATTTCTAAAAAATATATACATTAGGAGTGCAAGAATATATATTAAGAAATATATATTGTGTTACCAAAATATACATTAATATTGTTATCACAAAATAAAAATGCACACTTAATTATAATGTATTCATGCGATACTCAGAGGAATATAATAATGGAAACTTATTAGTAAAGTTTGTACTCAGCAGAAAGACCGCCACAGAATGGATGCCCAACTACATATGTTGTCATATTTATTTACTAAGTCCCATTTTTACACAAGCTTTTAAGTAACACTCTGTGAAGAAAGCTCAATCAAAACTAATTCAGAGGGAAATAGCACTTTTGTTGTTTTATGCCAATGAAGGCAATAGTGAAATGACGTTTATTAAGTCTAATTTATCTTATAATTTAAGTACAAATTAACAATCTGTTTTTAATGTATTTAGTACAGAGTCTACAGGGTCTTACTACTAGATAAGACTCATAGTGATCTGTGTGTTTTCAGCCTCCCAAGTGCTGGGATTACAGGTTCACGCCACCACTCCCAGTCTCAACAACTGTCTCAGTGCTCCCCGGGGGCGGAGCTGACACAGCACTCCAGCGATATAACCCTGATCTAATCCCTGTGTCTGCCTGTGTAGATGCTTTAATCCTCTGAGCTATCTGGCCAGCCCTAAATTAACAATTTTTTGGTAAAAGACAATACTCGATTTTCAGTAAACAACTTCCCCATGTCTGAAGGTGTAAAGATTTAAAAAGTAGAGCCAGAAATATAAAATATTTGCTCTTTACTTGCTTTTTGTCCTTTTCTACTGTGTGAAAATTTTCTAGATTGAGAGAAAGTTATTAGGGACTTTTTTTTTTCTGAATCGGATATTGAACTCAAGCCCTTTCGCTTGCCAGGGAAACGCATATTCTACTGAGCCATCTCTCAGGCTCTATGCATTTTTTCCCCTACAAACTTGGTTATCTCTTTACGTTCTATGATTTTTGAAAGGTCACATTCAAAGGAGAATTCTGTAGAAAAAGGATTTGTCTTCAATGCCAATTTCTTGGGAAAGCTGTGGTCATCTTTAATGTAATTAGATTTTATTTCAGTCCCCCAAACTTGGAGAAAAAGGAATAGAGGAATAGTTGACATTTTAAAACCTCCAAGCCATAGATATTAGTTACCAAGGAAGACCATATCTTTAACAGTAATTATCTTCTATACTGTTGTTGTTGTTTTTATTTCTGTAAATAAAATAAACCTCACTAAATACAGACATGTTTGTTTAGTTTTTTTTTACAATTTTATGAGATTAAAGAAATCTTGATTTTCCCTTTCAGCAACTCAAAATCGTCATGAATGCCAACTTAATAGTTTAAACATAGAATATATGATATATTCTTACTTCCATTATTAAAGCAACATAATGAACTAAATCTACAGTGAGTGGTCAAATTAAATTTCCCTCTGTATTTTAAAAAATCATTCTGTACATTGTACAGAGCTATTCAATGGAAGCCATCAACTACCTACAATACACAGAAGTCATTACATTATTTAGATTTTAAATTGACAAAAATAAATCTGAAAATTATTTTCTCAAAATTTCACAGTAGTGCTTTTTATTCTTTATATTCACCTCACACACATATCCAGTTCAATACTCCAGAATTTTGTGAATTTTTCAGAGCTTCTCTTTATTCATGTTTTGTAAATATTTTGCTCTTTTCTGCAAGAATTCCAGACATTTTATTTTTACATTTTCTCTCAAATCCAAAGTCTTGGTCCTTGACTCATTAAGATTAGTGGGTTATAACTAGACATTACCTCTCTGCTTTTTGGACTAAAATTAACTGCTAGTAAAGTTGGGCAATCACAGGAGTGTGTTTCTGTTTTCATAGGAATTCATACCAATTGATGAATGTCTAAAAAGTTGTTTTTATGAATTTTTATTATTCTTACTATTTTCAGAGGGACAATAATATGAATTATATTTGTTATTTAGAAGATTGCCAATAAATCTGTGTGCACATACAAATCATACATCACTTGTCCATTAAATATTTTTGTATTATATCAGGGTTATTATGATGCTATGTTCATGGAATACATATTTTAGTATACATTTTCCTTGATTTCTTTCTCAATATACACTGTCACATGTATTTTTCTCTAAGGTAAACTGAGAAGACTTTCTTATCCCTATACATTTATGTGTATGGCAGGTAATATTTCTTTTTCATGTTGCTACTGGAATTCTCCAATAAAACCAGAACAGAGGGGACCGTTCTGTGGGAAAAGTAGCTTCAGGTTTTTTTGTAAAATAAATATCTAAGGGGTCAGGGAGATGGTTCCATGGAATATGCACTTCCCTTGCAAGTGCAAGGGCCTGAGTTCAATACCCGGTTCCACCAAAAAATAAAAAATAAAATAAATAAAATAAATCTCTGCTTTGTTTCTATGGTCAGTCTCAACTTATGCAGGTATGCCCCCTCTTGCTTCAAGTAGGGAGTATGACTGTCTCAAGGCCCCCCTCCATAATGGAGACAGGGGCCTCCTTGGTTACATTGTGACATCTCAGGCAAACAGCCCCTAAATAGCTCAGCAGTACACAGGCCTCCAGAAGGGAGACCGCATTCATGGGCTGAGGACACCGTGCTCTGGTGGCTTGGGGGAAGCCTGCAAACTTCACCAGGTAAACAGCTTGAGAACTTCAGAATCCTGTGGCTGTAATACCCCCAAAGATACCTGTTGTTTAACAAAGTTGCCCAGGTGATCTTTCTTTATTTTGGTGAAGTGTAGAAGATCAGCTGCAGGTATGTCTACTCCACATGAAATGGAAAATCCACCAGTAGTTTTTGACAATGGTTCAGGACTCTGCAAAGCAGGACTGTCTGGTTATATTGGACCCAGCCATGTCATCAACTCTGTTGTGGGTCACCCTAAATTCACTATACCTTCAGCAAGGGCCAATCGGAAAAAATACTTTGTAGGAGAGGAAGCCCAGTACAAGTATGATGCCTTGTATTTGCACTACCCTGTTGAACGTGGGATGGTAACAAGATGGGATGACATGGAAAAACTCTGGAAACATCTTTTTGAGTGGGAGCTGGGAGTTAAACCTAGTGAACAGCCAGTTCTGATGACTGAACCCTCCTTGAACCCAAGAGAGACCCGAGAGAAGACTGCTGAAATCATGTTTGAGAAATTTAATGTGCCTGCATTCTACCTGTGCAACCATGCAGTGGCAGCACTCTATGCTTGTGCCTCTGTCACTGGCTTGGTGGTGGACAGTGGAGATGGGGTCACTTGTACCGTCCCTGTCTTTGAGGGTTACTCCCTGCCTCATGCAATCACCAAGCTTTATGTGGCAGGGAGGGACATCACAGAACACCTCATTAGACTCCTCCTAGCCAGAGGATGTATCTATCCATGCATCCTCAACAAGGCTGTGGTGGATGAAATCAAAGAGAAACTGTGCTATGTCTCCTTGCAGCCAGAGAAAGAACCATGCAAGAGGCAGCAGGAAGTTGTGACAGAGTACAGACTGCCAGATGGGAATGTAATTAACATTGGGGAACATCTATGCCAGGTGCCTGAGGTGCTGTTTTCTCCAGATCAGCTCGGCATCCAGGACCCAGGGCTCTCAAAAATGGTCTGCAGCAGCATCATGAAGTGTGACATGGATATCCAGAAGAGCCTTTTTGCCGATGTTGTACTCTCTGGGGGTTCCACACTTTTCCCTGGGCTGGAAGAAAGGCTGATGGAAGAACTGGAGCAACTAGCTCCAGGAGGAACACCAATCAAGATCACGGCTTCTCCTGATAGATGTTTCTCGGCATGGATTGGCGCATCTATCATGGGCTCTATGAGCAGTTTCAGGCAGCTATGGGTGACCTCTGCAGAATTCAAGGAGTTTGGGAAATTTGTAGTAGAGAGAAAGTGCTTCTAAATGATGCTGAACTTGGTGGTTGGAAGGCATCTCAAAATATCTGTTATAGGAGTAGAAGCAGGAGATAAGATCATCCCTCGTAATTCAGTCTTACGGTCAATAAAAGAGCTGTCCCAACTCAGGCTTTACTTCATTTCGCTGACCTTTCCTGAAATGTTGTACAAGAACTTGACTGTGTTGCTGCTCGGTTCTTGTGAGTATGTACCTACAAAGACAATTTTGGATCATATGTTATTTCTTTTAAATTTTTTAGGACTACCGAAATGCTTTCTTAAGAGCTAGCCATATTATATTCTCATCACCATAAATGAATTCATTTTATTCATACCCTTAGGAACAGTTACTACTTTGATTTTTGAATAATAGACATTTTAATGTGCATGAAATGGTATCTCATTGTGATTTATATTTGCACTTCTCTGATGATTAGGGATGATCTGCATCATTTTGTAAGGTTGTTTGCTGTTTAATTTCTATTTGGAGAAATGTCTGGTCACTGATTGGGATAGTATTGTATTGGGTCATTTGTTCCTTGGATGTCAGGTTGTTTGAAATATAATCTGAGCCAGCCAGATCGCTCAGTGGACTAAAGCACCTGCTTAGGTAGTGCACAGCAGCCATGGTTTGATCACAGGTGTGCCATGCTGGCCCTGCCCCCTGGGGCATACTGAGATGGCAATTGAGACTGGTCATGGTGTCACACTCTTGTAATCCCACAGCTGGGGAGGCTGAAAACAGGAGAAGCACTACAGGTCCAATCTGTGTAGGGAGATTCTGTAGATCCTGTAGACCCTGTATTAAATGCATAAAATTAAATAAATTTTTTAAAAAGAAATATAATCTGGAAGTGAAACTACTGTCACACATATAAGTTTTCTTTTCTTTTCATTGATTACTTTTTTGCTCTTCTAATTTTTATGCATGTATCATTTAATTTCAGTGAAGTTTATCTTTTCAGTATTTATTTGTACATGTGATATCATATTTAAACAACCAGTACTATTTAAATTATGAAGACTTTCCCATGTTTTCTTCCAAAAGTGATATGGTGTTAACTCATAAGTTTAGGTGTTTGATTGATTTTGAGATTATTTTTGTATAAGGTATAAGGTAATTCTCTTACTTTGTTTTCTTCACATGTAGATAATCAGCTTTTCAGACACTATTTGCTGAAGAAATTTCTTTGCGACTTTCCCTAAGCAAACTATACATCATCAATCACATTCCTCTGTGGTCCCATAATCTAATTGAATCATTTAGTTACAGGATGTCAGCACAGGCTTTCTTATGTCCTGAATCCTCAATAGTTAGGATAGATAACTTTCTCTTGGTTCATTTAGAAAAAAAGTTTGTACTAATATTGTTTAGACAAGATATCATGTCTGCATCTTGTCTTCTGAATAACTCCTACAAAGAAATCAATATGCAATGTATTAATTATTGTACCTGTCCTATTAACCTGTTTGGAAACCACTTCACTGCTATTTTTTTTTCATTAAAATGAATAAAAAGGGCTGGGGAGATTGCTCAGTCGAATAAGTGCTTCCCTAGCAAGTGCAAGGGTCTGAGTTCAATCTCCGGTTCTGCAAAAAAAAAAAAAAAAAAAAAAAAAATCTTTGAATCTTGATACCTGTATTGAAAATAATTTATAAATTTATGTATTTCTTTCTAGATTCCATTCTACTTGGTTAATATACGTGTGTATCTTTATAAGACTACCACTGTTTTGATCAAAGTAGCTTTCTCTTTTTGTGGAACCAAATTGAACTCAGGACCTTGCATTTACCAGGCAAGCCCTTATTCCACTGAGTTATCACCACAGGCTCTAAGTTTTGTTTTGATTGTTTGTTTGGTTGTGTTTTTTGTTGTTTTGTTTTGATTGTTTGGTTGTGTTTTTTGTTGTTTTGTTTTGGTGGCAAAGTACCTTTTAAAATTTATTTTGGGAAATGTGAATCTTTCAATTTTGTTTTGCTTATATAAAAATCATTGAATCATTTAGTTTTCCTTGAAATTCTTTATTGATTTCATATAGGTTTCTCCATTTCACTTACAAAGAACATAAATATTTTAATAACTAATGCATTGAATTTCAATACCAGATTGTGTAGTATTGCCACCAGAACAAAGCTATGTATTATTTTTCCTATATGTCAAATAAATTTTCTGAAATTTTATTTAGTAATGTTTTAGATTTTTAAGTAGAAATGTTTTTCTTCTTGTCTAAATTTATTCTTGTTTTCTTTTTAATGCTATTCTAAATTGAATTGCTTTTTCAAATCCATGTTCAATTCATGTTTAATAATGTATAGAAATAAGCTGTTATTTGCATTTTAAATTTATATTCTACATTCTTGTTGAACTGAATAGCTCATATGTGTGTGGGGAGGCTTTCCACATGCAAGATAGTGCAGCCTGTAAACAGATAATTTTGCCTCTTCCTTTACACTTTGAAAGCATTTTGGATGTCATTATGTCAAATTCTTCTGTGTAAACTTTCTACTCTTATGATGGATACAACTGGTAAAAATTCATTGTTGTATTTTTTCTGACATTAGGAAAACATTAGTTTCTAAGTATGTTATTTCATAATATCTGTGGTTGTTTATATTCCATATGGAATTTATCATCTTTAGGAATTTTTTATTTCTAGCTTCTTAAGTGTTTATTTCATAAAAATCTGGGATTTTATTAAAAGTCTTTATCATTTCAGATGATGATATCATTGTATATATCATTTTTATGTTGACATTTATCTTATTCTGTTGGTCTGATGTATTTACTGAAATAACAAAAAATGTACATCTGACTTATTGTCAGGAAGTAGATCTCTTGGCAGCCAGGAGAACTATTTGAACAGGTCATTCTATATGCTTTGCTGCCTTGCTTACCTGATGCCATAGTGTGAAAAGCTATCCTTCTTTGGACATCTCTGCTATCTACTTCTTGCCTTGGAAACCCTGTCTTGAACTAAAATCAGAAACAAAATGATTCTCTCTTCCTTTAAATTTTGGGTGTCATATATTTTGTCTAAGCTACAAGAAAGTGAAAATGACACATTTTGGTACCAGTGTTGTGGTGGTATTGGTAGTAATTCTGTCCATATGCTTAAGAAGATTTGCAACTGGTCTATGGGAGAATTTTGGAAAAGATGGGAGATGCTGGCTAGAGGAAAGTTAGCATACATTGAGGTGATCTTGATGGGAGATTGTGATCAGATCAGAATCTTGCCTAAATGTAGAATGTAAAGACCAAACTCAGGAGCTATCTGTTGAGAACAAAGATTCTGTTGCCACTTGGCCTCAAGACCAAAGTGTTATACTCTAGCAGAGAATGTGATCTATTTGCTCTTCATAAGATCTTGGAGGAGACTGAGATTAAGGGAGTCAGAATAACTTGTTGAAAGAAATTTCAAGGAATATCAACATTTAGTCTTTGTCATGGGCACTATTGGGAGGGTATTAAGAGAAAAAGCACAACTGGGCGTTTTAAAAATTTTTAATTCCTCATATTTTCACTTTCTCCATAATTCTTCATGTATGGCTTCTAAGGTTTTGAAGGAGAAGTGTTTGTTCACAAAATTAACATTAGTAAGTAGCCCAGTACTTTGCATTAGTGTAAGGTAAGAATATCTTAGAGGCTTTCTGGAAGTAAACAGAATCCTACCCTTGGCAGTCTCAAATTCTTGAAGTGAACATCTTTTCTTTGCAAAAATGCTGCTTGAGAAAGGCTATCTAAGAAATTGGATTCCAAGTGTTTTACCCTTTATTAAAAGCCATTTTTTTGGCCAATGGCTTCTGCAGTCATATTTCAAAGGCCCGTTGTTTCAGCTACAGGAGCTTTTAGAATCATCCAAGTGTTGCTGATTTTACAGATATTCAGAAAGTAAAAGTTGTGTTGTCAGTGAAATTTCTGCACAGAGTTCAGAAGAAAAGACTGGGTAGCCAGGTAGTAGGGCCTTTATGATGGTGATATATAAAACCGTAAATGAAGAGCTGAAAGGTCAGTGGAGATCATGGGAATTGGAGAATCCAGGATCATGAAAATGTCCTAGGAACGTTGCAGAAATTAGCAAAGCCACTCCAAGAACCTGATAATGTGTGCTGAAAAACCACAGTGTTGTACCATCTGGGATAGCCTAGCATTTTGAAGTGCATAGCTTGCCACTGCAATTTTACAATTTTACATGGATTCTGGACATGGAACCACAGGGTTTCCTTTTAATCTGCTGGATTTGGGATTTCTTTTCATCACACTGCAAGGGTAAGATGAGAGCCCTAAAGTAAATCCATCCCACAGCTATCCTAAATTTTACATAAAAATTCAACACTTTCCTACCATAGCTTTGAAGCCCAGAATCTATCTGTCCAAGTATATTACACAGGCACTTGCAGGAGCATCTTGCCTAGCTTTTGCATGTGGAAGGATTCTGAATGACAGTGAAGTCTTATGCTTTCCCTGGAGAGTACAACAACTGCCACTCAAATCCCCTGCCATTTCTTCAGGGACCCCTCCATCTTGAGCACTCAGTATTTCTTGACAGAATGAAACCATGTAGAAATTCCGAACTGTTTCATTTCCTTTTCTGTGTTATGTTCTGTTTCTTAATTTTCTGTGTATATTTTAATTTTTCGGTCATCAACTTCCTGATGCTACATGTCATACTTCACTCTCTCTTTTCTTTCTTCCTAAAGATTTCATTTTCCAGTACTGGGACTCCAAATTTCAGAGGGGCTGAATTGTTGTCACTCTCTACTCAACCATTTATCTGTCACTTTTTATTTTCTTAAATTACATCTTCAAGTAGTTTCTTTGAGGGTCTGTGATATAGCACAGCAGCACAAGTACTAACCCAGCAAGTGCAAGGTGCTGAGTTAGATTCCTGGTACCAAAAATATACAGGTTATTTGATAATGTCTCTTTTTTATTTTTTATTATTATTTTTTCCATAATTTTATTGAGAAACAAATAGCAATGAGACAGTTTCAAATCAAATTGTTAGGAATTATCTCAAGGTGGTTTTAATTTGCATTTTGTAGATGGCTAGTGATGTGGAGAATTTTTTCATATATTTATTTGCTTCTTTAATTTCATCCTCTGAGAAGTGTTTGTTCATCTTGAATGCCCATTTATGACTTGGGTCTTTAAATTTTGGGTCCCTAGTGTTTTTTAGTTCTTTACAAATTCTGGAGAGCAGACCTTTGTCTGAGTAATTCTTTGTCATGATCTTTTTTTCCAAATTTGTGGGTTGCCTTTTCAATTTGTTGGTAATTTCTTTTGACGTGAAAAACTTCTCAGTAAGAATAGGTCTCAGTTGTTAATTCTTTCAACTGATTCCCATGTAATTTGCTTTCTGTTCATGAAATCTTTGCCTACCTCTATGTCTTCAAAAGTTCCTCAGACTTTCTCTACCAGAAGATTTAGTGTCTCTGCTTTAAAATTTAAATCTTTAATCCATTTTGACTTTCCTTTAATGCACAGTAATAAACCTGTGCCAAGTTTTCTTTTCAGCATATAGATAGCCAGTTTTTTCAGTACCATTTGTTGAAGAGGCTATCTTTCTTCCAGTGAGTATGTTTGGCACCTTTGAAAAAGATGAGCTGGCTGAGTGTGTTCGTAGGGGCTTCAGGGTCTTCTAATCCATTCCATTGATCCTCATGTCTATTTTGTTGCAAGTACCATGCTGATTTTATCACAGTAGCCTTGTAGTATAATTTCAAGTAATGAATTGTAATTCCCCTTCCTTGTCTTTACTGACTAGAACTGCCTCTGCTATTCTAGGTCTTTTCTGGTTCCAGATAAATTTTAGGAATGATTTCTCAACCGCTGTGAGGTATGTTGATGGTAGTCTGATAGGAAATGCCTTAAATCTGTACAGCAATTTTGGGAGGATGGCCATCTTCACAATGTTAGTTCTACCTATCCAGGAACATGGAATGTCTTTCCATTTTCTGAATCCTCTATGATCACTTTTTTTAAGAGTACTGTAATTTTCCTTGAAAAGATCTTTGACATCTTTAGTTATATTAATCTAAGGTATTTCGTTTTCCTCAGTGCTATTGTACAAGATATTGTTTCGATAATATCCCTCTCAGTGTGTTTGTTGTCTGTGTAAAGGAATGCTATTGACTTTATAACCTGTTATGCTACTGAATTTCTGTATTTATTGTAGTAGTTTCTTGGTGGAGTTTTTTGGGTCTTCCAAGTAAAGTATCATGTCACCTGCAAATAAAGGTAATTTAACTTCTTCTTTGCCTATTATTATTCCTTTTATTTCTTTTTCTTTTCTAATGGCTGTAGCTAATGATTACAGAACTATATTGAATAGGAGTGGTGATAGAGGACATCCTTGTCTTGTACCAGATCTAAGAGTAAAAGGTTTCAGTTTTTTCCCATTTAGGATTATGTTAGCCATTTGGTTTTCATAAATGGGTTTTACCAGATTGTTGTAGAGTCCATCTATTCCAATTTTCTGTAGGACTTTGAACATGAATGAGTGTTGGACAGTGGCAAATTATTTTCTGCATCAATGGAGATGATCATGTGGTTTTCAGTTTTGCTCTATTGATATAATGTGTTACATTTATTGATTTTTGAATATTGAACCACCCTTTAATCCCTGGGATGAATCCTATCTGATCAGGGTGTATCATTTTCATGATGGTTTACTGTATTCTATTTGCAAGAATTGTTTTTGAGGATTTTGGCATCTATGTTCAAGAGGGAGATCAGCCTGTAGTTCTCTTTCTTAGTTGCATCTTTCCCTGGTTTTGGTATCAGTGTAATGCTTGACTCCAGGAATCATTTAGGGAGGATAGCTTCCTTTACAAATCATTGAAGGGTTTGTGGAGTATAGGGACTACATATTCTGTAAATTTCTTGTAGAATGCAGCTGTGAATCTATTCGGACCTGGAATTTTCTTTGTCGGTAAGTTTTTAATTACATCTCCTATTTCATTGGCTGTTATTGGGCTATTGAAAGTGGTTATATCTTGTCAATTCAATTTCTTTTTTTTTAATTTTATTTATTTATTTTGTGTGTGTGTGTGTGTGTGTGTGTGTGTGTGTGGCCAGCTCAGCCCACCAGGGGGCAGGGCTGGCTGGCATGTGGTGCTGGGGGATTGAACCGTGGTCCCTCTGATATGCTAAGCTTGTTCTAAGTAGGTGCTTTAGACCACTGAGCCATCTCACCAGCCCCTCAATTTCTGTAATTTGTACCTTTCTAGGAATCTGTCCATTTCTTCTCTTTCTTCTATTCTTCGAGTGTAAAGATTCTCAGAGTAGCTATTGATAATCTTCTGAATTCGCACTGGGTCTGTGGTAATTACAACCCTTTCATTCCTTATTGCTTGTATTTGAATTTTTTCCTTCCTCTTTTTGATGAGGTTAGCTAGGGGCTTATCGATTTTATTTAATATTTCAAAGAACCAGCTTTTTGCTTTTTTAATTCTTTGAATTGTTTTCTTCTTCTCAATTGAATTAATTTCTGCTCTAATCTTTATGATTTCTTCCCATCTTTGTTCTCTGTGTTTGGTTTGCTCTTCCTTTTCTAGTTGTTGAAGGTGTAGCATTGAGGTATTTATTTGTTCCCATTCTCTTTTCCTAATGTGTGTGTTCACAGCTATGAATTTCCCTCTGAGCACTGCTTTCATCATATCCCATAAATTATGACAAGTTGTGATTGAATTTTCATTAAATTGTAAATATTGCTGAAATTGTTGTTTAATTTCATCCGTGACCTATTGGTTTCTGAGTAGGGAGTCATTTAATTTCCACGTTTTTAAGGTTTATTTCTGGTTTCTTTTGCATTTCTTTCCAGTTTCATTGCACTGTGGTCAGATAATGTGCATGGGCTATTTTCTGTTTTCTTACATGTACTTATGCATGACCTATGGTCCAGTATGTGGTGTATTTTAGAAAATGACCCATGTGCACCTAAGAAATTTGTGTATTCAGCTGTGTTTGGGTGGAACACTCTGTATATGTCCACCAAGTCCATTTTTTTCAAGTTCTGGTTCAGTTCTGTTATTTCTTTGTTAAGTTTTTGTCTTTGTGATCTATCTTTTTGGGATAAGGGGGTGTTAAGGTTTCCTGTTAACACTGTGGTATTGGATATTAGAATTTTCATGTCCATTAAGATTTGCTTTATATAACTGGATGCTTCCATGTTTGGTGCATGCATATTTATGAGTGTTAATACTTCCTCTTGAATTTTTTCCTAACCAGTATATAATGTCCTTCTTTATTTTGCTTAGCCATTGTTGGTTTGAAGTGGAGACTGACTGAGAATTGGATTGCTACCCTTGCTTTTTTCTGAGGCGCTGGGTCATTTAGTATTGTGTTCCATCCTTTTCCTTTCAGCCTATGAATATCTTTATGAGGTAGATATGTTTCTTGTATACAGCATATTTTTGGATTTAGTTTCTAATCCGCTATGCCAGTCTATTTGTATTAATTGGTGAGTAGAGTAAAATTACATTGATGGTTAGAATTGAGATGTATTGACTTACAATTGACAAGTTATTTACCTGATGTCATTTATTACTTTTTCTTCTGTGCTTAATTGCTTGCCCTATTTATTTGGTTTCTTGTGATCTCATTCATGCAGATCTGATCATATTGGTCCCTCTCTGGAACATCTTTCTGTAGCCTGTGTAGAGTTTGCTTTGTCATCATGAAATTCTTTATCTTTTCATGTTATGACAATATTTCACTTCTCCATCATACTTGAAAGAGAGTTTTACAGGGTATAATAGTCTGGGCTGGGATTTGTTTTCATAGAGAATTGAAGTACTCTGCTCCATGCTCTTCTTGCCTTCATGGTTTGTGAAGAGAAGTCGGCTGTAATTCTGATTGGTTTTTCTTTGAATGTGATCTACTTCTTTTCTCTAGTGGCTTTCAGTATATTATTCTTTTGCTGAATTTCTGGGATCTTGACTATTATATGTCTCGGTGTGTTTTTAATTGGCTTGAGTTTACTTGGTGTTCTGCATGCTTTGCTTACCAGAATATCAGATTGTTTCCTCATATTTGGGAAGTTTTCTGATAGTATTTCTTCCCATATTTGTTAATATCCTTATATTGACACCTTCCTTCTCATTGATGCCTATTTGTGTCACATTGTTCACTTTTCATCATCTTGCATATGTTGGATTATTTTTTTCCTGCATCCTATTTGTTTTTAAGACATCCTTTCTTATCTTTTCACTAGGTGCACCAGCGTCTTCAAGATCTGAAACTCTGTCTTCACTTTCACTCAAACAGTTTTGCATGCTTGTGATTGAGATTTTAATTTCCTCTATATAGCTTTGATTCTGCTTCATGTGATCTATTTCTTTTTTACATTGCTCATTCAAGGAATCCCTCATTTTTGTAATCTCTTCTATTTTTTATCAATTTCTACTTTAGAATCAGTTATAAATTCTTTTACTGCAGTGTTTTTTTTTCAGATTGAGTTTCCTCCCTATGTTTCAGTAGTTAATTCTTTACTTCAGATGCTATGAGTTCTGAGAATTCTTATTTTGTTTCAGAAAATAATTCCAATCTTAGTTCCTCTATAACTTTCTGCTGTTGCTTATTTATATCGACACTCTTAATTCGTACATTTGAGCTGAGCCTGTAGAAAAGAATTCCGCTCTGAGTTCCTCTATGACTTTCTGCTGTTGCTTATTTACCATCGGTGCTATTAATTCATACATTTGAGCTGAGCTAGTGTCCTCTTCACTTGTTCTGGGTGGGCATTGTTTTTCTTCCATATGTTTCTGCATTTGATTCTTTACTGCAGATGTTATTATTTCAGGGATTTATTTTTTCATTTCCAATCTGAGTTCCTCTACACCTTTCTTCAGCTGTTTCCTTATTTCAGAAGCTGTTGATTCATTGATTTCAGCTGTGTGATTCCCAATTGATTCTGTGTTCGTGCGCTCTGCACTTGTTATAGGTGGGTTTGGTGTCTCAGATTGCATTTTGCTCCTTCTCATTGTCATTTTGTGTAGCACTGTCTTCTGACCTTTGTTGTAGATCTTTGTTACAGTTATAGCCCTAACACCTACTGAATTTCAAGTGTAGATCTACAAAGTTTGGATTTATCCAGCTGTGCCTGTCTTGGGTCTGGCTACTGTGATCAGTTCCTTCCTGTCGCTGCCCTTTAGGGTGAAATTGTTGTGTCCCTCTGGCAAGATGTTCTACTCCTGGACTAGTTGTGTGTTTCTGTCCTGTAAACTCTCTGCAGGGATTGCAGCTGCAGGGTTTCACCCCAGGCCTGTATGCCAGGCCTGAGCTGAATCTGGAGGGGACAATGTGGAGTAGGGGCTGAGGCAGATCTCCCACACACTCACCAGGCCTGTGCTAGGATGGATCTGGTGGTTCCCAGAATGCTTCAGAAATTCCTACTTGTGGGGCGTTTTGGGGGAGGTGCTGCAGAGTGGTAGGGGGCATCCCAAGGGGGTGGAAGAGGGTCTCACCTGCGCTGCACCTGGGCTGGGACCAGTAGGTCCCGCTGGGGCAGGGTAGCTGGAAGTTCTTCCAAACACTCACTTGGCCTGGGCTAGGACAGGATCTGGGGATTCCTGAAATGCAGCTTTAATTCCTACTTGGAGGGCGGGTGTGGGAGGTTCTGTGGAGTGGTGGTGTGCCTCCCAAGGGGGTGGAAGCGGGTCTCACCTGCGCTGCACATGGGCTGGGACCACTAGGTCCTGTGGGAGCAGCGTAGGTGGAAGCTCTCCCATACTCTCACCGGGCCTCTGCTAGAACTGGGTCTTTATAATGTCAATTTTTATGTAAGTACTTATTGTTGTAAACTTCTGTCTTACTCTTCGTTTTTCTGTGTGCCACCTATTTTTATGTAGTATTTCTATTTTCTTTTTTATCTCTTTGGGTAAAAATTTCTCTTTGAGTAAATGACATTTTTCTCTTAGCACTTCAAATACAACATCTCATCCACATATTCTTTTCAAATGAGATATTTTTGAGGATTCTTTACACATAATAAATCTCTTGTGTTTTTAAGCTATCAGACTTTGTTTTTCTTTAAACAATTTGATTACCCTATGACTATGGCTTGGTATTAAATTATTTGCTTTGCTTAAAAATTTCTGAGCTATTTGGACATGTAGATTCAAGTAATTCATAACATGTGTGGAAATTTCAGACCCTGTGAGATAGTTTTCTTTTTATCTCTCTGTTTTATGTCTATTTCTATGACAACATACAAATTAACATGTTGCATGGTGTTGGTATTTTTACAGAGACCACTCAAATTTTATTGATTTTTTGGTTTTATGGTTTTTTAGCCCTCATAATAGATAATTGTAATTCCCTTTTCTCCAATCCTGTGAATTTTAAAAGTACTTAAGTCTGTTTGAATTCTTCTAGTGAATTTGTCTATATTATTGTATGTTTTGCTTTATAATTTCTATTTTTCATCTTCTTAAGATGTTTATTTTATTTTCTTGATTTCTTTTGTCTTTCTTTTAAAGAATACAAAGTAGTAATAAAATAGCATTATAAATGACACAAAATTTCACTAAACAAGGTTTTTTTTTTCCCAAAGAAAACAATTTTGCCCATTTATATTTGGTAACCTGTACAACGTATTTGAAGATAACATTATGAAATGCAGCAACCATTAGTGAATTCGTATTTTCTGATGTGACATTCAATTTTTTCAATCATACATAAAATAACTTATTTAATAGACTTTTCTAGTAATAGAAATTTTTCTGTTTCTATTTTTATGAAAATATTTTTTGAGATGGGTAGATAGCTAAGTAGAATAAACACCTGCCTGGCAAGTGCATGGTCATATATTCAACCCTCATTACTGAAAAAAAAAGAAGGAAATCTCATCCTAGTTTGGGGCTGGTGAGATAGCTCAGTGGTCCAAAGCACCTGCTTAGGCAAACTTAAACAGGAGCAGGAAACTGTAGTTTGATCTCTGGCGCCACGTGTCGCCTCATCCCAACCCTCAGAGTGGGCTGAGCTAGCCAAAAAAAATAAAAAAGAAAAGAAATATTTTCCTGATCTTGAACTATGCTTTTCTTTTCCTTTGTATACTTATTCCATTTTTTAAAATAGAATTGAAAACTTTTGTGATAACTATGAAAATTTTACTCTCTTCATAAACTCAGTTAGTTTGGGGTGTTCAATGTGACATAATTGTATAGTTATTTTATATAAATACTTTTAAAAAAGCTTTTCCTTGTCTTTTCTCATTGAAGTTACTATATAGTCATCTCTGGAATCAGTCCACTGCATGATAGGGATATACGTACATATTTCAATCAAACTAAACATGTCATTGTCTCTTTAAATCTTCTGTATTGTGCATTTGGGGAAGCAACTGAAACTTTAAAGTCACAAACTCAAACCAAACATCTACCCCCATTTCTCAGGGAATACCCGGATTGCTCAAATGATAGGGCTCATCAGTTTTGGAAGACATTCTACTTATTATGTAACATGGCTGCAGATACCCTGTCTTGAAAAATGGGCCACCATCTATATGATTATGGTATGAGTGAGGAATAAGGCATTGCACTTGATTTACAATGAGTACTCTTGAAAATTTATAGAAACTTCTTTCTTCATTGACAGCTCTCATAGTTGTATATCTGTTCATATTTTAGAGTAGCAGAACGTCCGATTGGGAACAGCCTTCTTTTATTCTTTTCAATAGGACTTTTCAGTAGTATTCTGAATAAGTGTAGTTAAAACCAGTATCCTTGTCTGCTGCCTGATTTTGGAAGAAAAGGTTCAGCCTCTCATTTTTAAGTCAGAGCCTAACTATGTGCTTGTTATATATGACTTTTATTATTAAGAGCTATTTTCCTTCCATTTGTAATTGAAATGTCTGTAATGATGAAGCCATTGAATTTTGTCAGTTTATTGTCTTTATTAATTTTGGTGATCGCTCTAGGTGTGATAGCACACACCTGTAATCCCAGCACCTGGGAAGCTGAGGCAGGAGGACTGTTGGAAGTTCAAGACCATCCTGGTTTGCAAAGTGAGCTCAAGTCCAGTCTGAACTGCATAGCAAGACCCTGTCTCAAGAAGACAGAAAAAAAAAGTTAATCGCATGTTTTCTGGTTTTGTTATAGTAAACTGATGTATTACAGTAATTGTTGTTCCCATTAAAAGCTGTGTTTACAATAATTGAAAAGCATTGTGCTCAGTAACACTAAATTATTTTAATACACTGCTACTTTTTATTATTCTGGAATATTATTACATAAGTGATAAGATGTATTTGTTTTTCTTTTAGATTCTTGTTTTGCTTTGCTCTAAGGATAAATCTAACTTCATTGAATAATTTACAAAGGTACTCCTCAATTTTAATATATTTGGAAAGTTGTGAGAAAGACTGGTATTAAAACATCATTGTATATTTGGAAAAATGTATCTTTGAAATCATCACATATTGTGTTTATCTTTGTTCACAAGTTTTATTTTTTCTTAGAGATTTAATCAACATATTTGTTATACATCTACTCAGATTTACTGTTTTTCTTCAGATTCAGTCTCATAAGAACATTTTGCTGAATACTCGAGTTTGTTTAAATTGTATAATGTGTTGATATATGACTGCATTATTTTGTATTTTATTCACTTTTTAATTTAAAAATGCTTTAAGTTGATCTCATAAATTATATCTTTAATTTTTGTGTGTAGTTGACAGAGCTTTGTAATTGCTACACATTTTCTCTTTAAATTCTATAAAAGAGCATAAAATGGAATTACGAACAAAAATTATAACATTGTTGGATTTCATATCCTTCCATGTAATTATTTCACTGGAAAAGTTTATACTTTTGTATGGATTAAATTTACTACTTCCTGTTTTTTTTCCTATTCCTGTCATATAGAAGTACTCTCATAATGCTGCCTTATATTTCTTCTATGTTTGATCTAGTGGTAGTAAAATTTTATGTCTTTAGTACCTTAACTTTCCTGTCAGATGGCCTCCATTGAGGGCAGACACACTCTAATGATGTTTGTTGGAAGCCCAACTGATCAATTATATCATTGACTGTGTTTATTTTTTCCTATTCATGCATGCTTGCTTTGACACAAGTATTTATAGGTGTCTTTATTTCTAAAATGCTTTTCCTGTGCTACTTTATAGGGACTTATAGGCTCCATTGTATTCCACGATCAATGAAGTCTTGCCTTAGGCATCTGCAGGTGTGTGGTCACATGACATTTTCATAATACATACCTGTTTCTTCTTTTCCTAGTCATATTGAAGTCATCCTTAAAAAATAAAGCTCTTAAGAATAAATTAGATTATTTTCTGAGGGACCAATAAAGAGATATAGCCATTATAAGCCTTGGGGAGCATAGTTTCAAAATACTTTCTATCTACTACAGTAACAGTTTTCATTTCTCCTTTGCCTGTATAAATTAGATCATTTATTTAAATTATCAATATGTCAGCAATTACTCAATATTTTTTGAAGAAAGTTCTAACATACCCTAAATACAAAAATATTTAATTTTAGATATAATTTCTCATCATTATAGTATAAGTACCGTGTACTAACATATTGTGCCACTGGAGCTCCTTGTTCATTATTACATAGGTTGTTCTGACAGTGTATGGAAATTTTGTTCTATTGAAGATAGCTATCGAGGCTGGTGAGATGGCTCAGTGGTCTAAAGCACCTACTTAGAACAAGCTTAGCAAAGCAAAGGGACCGTGGTTCAATCCCCCAGCACCACATGCCAGCCAGCCCCGCCCCCTGGTGGGCTGAGCTGGCCACACACACACACACACACACACACAAATAAATAAATAAAATAAATTTTAAAAAATGAAGATAGCTATCTATTGTTAGTTAATAATTTTTATAAGGAAATTAATTCAAAATAAATTGTTTGATTATTTCTAGCTAAAAGTCTCAAATACAAACTTCCTTTTTTACTAAAAATTCTTAATATACTGTAAAATAGAGTAGTTTGAACTTGCCTTAATTTTTCTCTTTCATATTTTTCTAAATTCCTTCACATTTTCATGTTGCAAATGATCTGAAGTATCAGTCTCTCCTTTTTGACAAAAGTTGTTTTATAATATATTAAAAGCTCTATATGGTCAATGCAATTATTTATACATATTAACTTTACAATATTAAATCTTCAATAAATTTAGAATTATTTTAAATTTACTCAGGATAACTTCATATATTACTTCCCATTCCATTACGACACTTTAACTTTAGACATTTGCTTATAAATATTATACTACCATAAGTAGGATGTATGTCAATATTTGCATATTAATTCTTGCTAATACATAAAAAAGTTTATTAATGGAAATTATACTAATCAACTTTGTGTCATTATAATGCAAGAGCTAACATATGTTACTCATGAAATAAAGACTACTTTGCTTTGACTCCTGGTTTTAAAAATATAAGTCCTAAAATAAGCAACCTAATGCTTTGATCCTCTGGTAAGGGATATACATTATAGTAGGGGAACATATCAAAAAAGAAATCCCCAAAAAAGACAGAGAAGTGGGAATGAGACAGGGAGAAGGAGGATGAGGAGAAAGAGG
>NW_004524639.1:10355943-10360632 GCF_000260255.1 Octodon degus
GAGAGGGGAGAGAGGACAGATGAGAGAGAGGATTCCCATAATCCCTTTCAGTGACATGCCACCAGTGACTTAAATATCTTTCACAAGGTCTCACCTTCCAAAAGATTCACCACTTTTCAACAGCATCACCATTGGGACCATGTTTTCAGCATAATAAAAACTTGGAGTACACACAAATTATACAAAATATTTGATAGCCAAACTACAGCAGCAATCTTGTGTTTAAAAACATCTGTATTATCTCATTATTCTAAAATAATTTCTATTGATTCTGTTAGATTACTAAAGTGAATAAGTACAGCTTTACAAAAGCATAGTGTATGTTTCTCTTTTCAGCATGTACTTATCATTTTTTTAGGATTTCTTGCTATAAGAGTTGAAAAATAGTAAATAGTCATAACTAACTCTTATGTTTAAATATATTAACATAGAGAAAAAATCACATAATTCACAACTCAGTATGATATACAAAAGTTTCCTCAGAGATACCATTAACAATTGAATGTACTCTATTTACATATATTCATTTAGATTTTTATGTTTGGGATTAAATTTAGCAACATATATACACAGTAATACAACTTTAACAACTAGACAGTAAAATTTAATCAATATAAAACTAACACTTAGGAAAAAAACTACCACTTAGGCAATATTATTTATTATTCTAGGTAAATAGTATTAATGGATGGATATATTTAGTGATATAGAAATTTTATTAAAAATTTAAAATTCATTCTTAAGAATGTTATACAATTAATTTCAGGCTATTTGAGTGTTATAATTTTGAATCCATACACAAGTAGCAACAGTAGCATTCATAACATTGTTTATATCACTTTCTCATTCATTTTTAAAATTATGACTCTGTCTTTATTTGTAGGAAACCCCAAATTTGTCACTTTTAGTTATGAGCCATTAATCTTTCAGAAACTTTTATACATATTTTTCAAGAGATATATTCCATTTATATTGTCATTCCATGAATAATTCATTCTCACAGCATCATTTAGTAGCCTATCAATTTTTCCCACTTTTAGTGCCAGATATAACAGAAGTTTTATATATGTGGATTTACTTATGGAATTTTGGTTGTGTTCCATAAGACTAACTTTCTGTTAGAAATAATACACCATCTTAACTTTTTTTTTTTACCTTTCCATTGTTTTCACATAGAGATGCCTAATAAATGCTGGCTATGGTATGGATTTTCAATAATGCATATTCATTATATGTCAAATTCTTCTTTATCATGAATTTTTAAATAACATTTTGTTTTTCCTATTTGTATCCCTTTATTCTATTGACATTTTTTTGTGGAACTAGGGATTGAACTCAGGCCCTTGTGCTTGCCAGGCAAGCACTTATTCTACTAGCTGTCTCCCCAGTCCCTCTATTAACATTATGAAGAAAATATCTTTCTTATCACATGATTTTCAACTTCCAGTGTTACATCAGTTATGTATGTCATTTAAACAAAGTTTAACAATTTGCAATTTTATTTTAAGAGATAAAGTATACAGTTCTTTTGTGATAGAAATATGAGGTCTGTAGAACTATTTCACAATAAATCAAATAATGTTATGAAAAAATGACATTTCAAATTTTTGGAAATTAATTTTTGGAGATAGAATAAAGCATTTATAGAGAATCTACAAAATTATTCTAAGACTAGAAAATGTCCCCGATCTTAAAGCTATGACCAGCTAGCTCACCTATCTGCCTTCTGCATATCTCCTCCATAAGAAGTCAAATACTGTGGCCAAGAAAAGGGGGTTCTATCTCAGTTAGTCCTCAAATGAGTATAAACTATTTAACTCGAATATACTTGCCAATAGCATCTTACAGAAAAATATGTACATATAGAAAATCAAATATAAAATATAAATAAAGTATATAAAAATAATAGTAAATGTGAATATATTAAATAGTCCAAACAAAACAGAAATTGTCACAGTGTACTCAATAATGGCTTTTTACAGAAAAAGAAACTAGAGTCACAGTATCAATAGTAATTAATCAAATTTTTGTTTCTAAGACACATAGTGGATAAGAGAATATTAAATATTTTATTTGTATATTTATATGAATATATTGGAATATCAAAGAATACATTTTGTTATATATTATGGATATATAACATTATCTTATTTAAGTAATTAATTAGAGATGGATATGTTTATCCATGTAAAAATACTTACTATGAGTCTGTCAAGGTTTTATTAGTGCAGTATTTTTTTAAGTATTTTGTATAGGGTCACACTAGGCATCTTGGATTCATAGTGATCCACCTGTTTTCAGCCTCCTCAGCGCTGGGATTACAGGCTTGCACCACTATGCCTGGATTCAGTCCCTGGCTCAGTGTGCCCAAGGTCAGAGCCAGTGTGGCACGTGGCACAGGGGATTGAACCCTGTGCCTATGCTTACTTAAGCAGGTGTTTAGTCCACTGAGCCATTTTTCTGGTCCTTATTAGTGTACATTCTTATAGTTCATCATCAATGTATAAGTTTCCTTGTCACTACAAATACTCAGTCACGTTAGAATAGTTAGATGTTTAAAGTTTTGTTTATACTGATGTGTCTTGTGGGATCTACTTGTGGTTTTATATCTTAGTAAATTTACAGCTATGATTTATTTAGAAGTTAATTTTTCTATATGGTATGAGGAAAAGTTTAAGTTTTTTATTTGAATATCTAGTTGTAGCATAATTTGTAAAAGACAATTTTCACTTTATTTGAATTAGCACATTTTAAAAGAAGCTTGAGGCAATGTACCCCTATTTGTGGAACCACTCTTTTATTTTATTTGCATATATGTTTTCCCTTACAATATTTAGCTTATGTAATTTTATATTAAAAATGTCACATATCGTAAGCATTGAAACTATGTTCTTTGCTCAGATAACTGTATCAGGTCGAGTTCCCTTGCTTTTCATACAAATTCTGTAAATAGTATACTAGTAATACTAATAACCTTTTTCTCAACTTTACTACTATTATCACTAACATTCTCTTGATCAATTGCTACCCTGTTTTATGAAAATAAAGTACAAAAAGGCCCACAATGATGACTGTTTTAATGCACTAACAAAATCACTATATATTATCTGAGTGAGAATAGGCTTTGATCTGACTATTGATCAAAGTTATGAACCCTGATCAGATTGTTTTAAAATTCGCTGTTTAAGTATTGGAAGCCTTGAGCTTGGAGCCATTTGATAACCAAGGTATTAAGTTTTCTTTTAAGTCGCTGCTACTTTAAATTCCTACAGAACTATTAACGTATTTTTGATGTTTATGAATATACACATTTGCAATATTGCATATCTTGGAACTTTCAGTTAATACTGTCAAGGTTCATCAATGTTGGAGCACGTATGTATATGTTTTTCTTTCTTATGGCTGAATCGTTCATTGCATGAATACACCATGTTTTTGTTTATCAGTTCATCAGTTTATGGTGAGCTGTGTTGGCTTCATTTAGCTGTTATGATTAATAATGATGAACACATTTTTCATTTTATTTTCATTGTTTCCATACTTACAAGTAGAATTTCTGAGTCATACACAAGCTGATTTAAATATTTCTAAACAATGGTGAGAGTTCAGTTTGTCAACTTGTTTCTTTTTTCTGCCATAAAGAGATTAGTAAGGCTGACTTCTCAGTGTGTCTGAGTGGGTCATGATGCACAACTCTGGAGTTTATACCTAACACCTTGCATTTCTATGGTATTCTTCTGCTGTTTTGTATCTGGCCTGCTTTTGGTCTGTGAAGAAAATAAAGATTTTCATGATAGTATGAATGTAAATTGTTATATTGTGATCAAAAACAAAACAAAAGTTCCACACAAATTCAAATAGAATCATCATAAGTTCCACACAAATTCATATAGAATCATCATGTGTTCCACCAAACTCACTTCTGGAAATATTATAAAGAAATGAAACCCAATCATTGAATAGATATCTGTACTCCTATGATCTTCATAACATTATTGAGAATATCCAAACTGTGGAATAAAGCTATATGTTCATCAGTGGATTATCCTATTAACATTTGTCATATGAATACAACAGAATACTATTCCCCCTAAAAAATAGCACCATATTATTTGATGTAACATAGCTTAAGCTGGACAACAGTTATAGAGGAAAATGTATCAAGAGAAAAAGTATTTCATTGTCTTTTTTATGTATGGGATTTAAAAGTTTTACAATAATAAAGTTGAGGATTTAATGGTAATTAAATAGACTTGATACTATGGCTAAAATGTACTTGAGTATACTTATTGTATTGTATATTTAAAAATTTCTAAGAATAGATGTTAAAGATTCTCATTACATTACTTGCATAAAAATTGTCATTGGAGGTGTTGGGTATATTAATTGTAACGTATTGTAAAAAGTCAATAATGTTTACATTTTTTTCCAAAATTTTATTGATAAACAGCAATGAGACAGTTTCAAATCATATCGGAAGTACAGTTTCAACAAATAACACACTGCATATATTCGTCTTAGGGGTTAATTACTGTACAAGATGCGGACTTGAGATCCTATTTACAAACACCATTAAAACAAATCATTTTATTCATTAAGAGAATGCAACTATATATCTATCCTAACCACTTTGAATACAAAGATACAAAATAGACATTCCTATGTATACCCTATTTTTTCTAAGTTCCG
>NW_004524639.1:10362322-10363765 GCF_000260255.1 Octodon degus
TCTCCAACATTTGTTGTTGGGTGATTTCTTTATGATAGCCATTCTTTCTGGGGTGAGATGATATCTCAATGTGCTTTTAATTTGCATTTCACGAATGGCTGGAGATGTTGAGCATTTTTTCATATATTTATTCGCTTGTTTAAATTCTTCCTCTGAGAAGTGTGTGTTCATCTCGGATGCCCCTTTCTGGATTCAGTCCTTAAATTTTGGGGCCCTAGTGTTTTTTAGTTCTTTATAGATTCTAGAGAGTAGACCTTTGTCCGAGTACTTATTTGTCATGATTTTTTCCAAATTTGTGGGTTGCCTTTTTACTTGGTTGGTAATTTCTTTTGACGTAAAAAAACTTCTCAGTAAGAGCAGATCCCAGTTGTTAATTCTTTCAACTGTTACCCGTGAGATTTGATTTCTTTCCATGAACTCTTTGCCTACCCATATGTCTTCAAGAGTTCCTCCTACTTTCTCTTCTAGGAGATTTGGTGTGTCTGCTTTTTTTAAATTTATTTATTTATTTTTTTATTTTTTTTTTCGGAACTAGGGATTGAACTCAGATACTTGTGTTTGCCAGTCAAGCACTTATCCTACTGAGCCATCTCCACAGCCCGTGTCTCTGCTTTAATGTTTAGATCTTTAAAACATTTTGACTTTAGTTTAATGCATGGTGATATACCTGGGTCAAGTTTGAGTTTTCAGTATGTAGAGAGCCAGTTTTTCCAGCACCATTTGTTAAAGAGGCTATCTTTCTTCCAGTGAATAAGTTTGGCACCTTTCTCAAAGATAAGGTGGCTGAGAGTGTTCGTAGGGGCTTCAGTGACTTCTAATCTATTCCACTGATCCTCAGGTCTATTTTGATGCCAGTACCATGATGATTTTATCACAGTAGCCTTGTAGTATAATTTCAAGTCAGGAATAGTAATGACACCTGCCTTGTCTTTCTTTCCCAGAATTGCCTTTGCTATTCTAGGTCTTTTCTGGTTCCAGATAAATTTTAGGAATGATTTCCTAAAAGAAGACTTTACTTCTTCTAAGTAAAGTCTGTGAGATATGTCGGTGGTAGTCTGATAGGGATTGCATTAAATCTGTACAGCAATTTTGGGAGCATGGCAATCTTCACAATGTTGTTTCTTCCTATCCAGGAGCAAGGGATATCTTTCCATTTTCTGAAATCCTCTATGATCTCTTTTTAAGAATACTATAATTTTCATTGAAAACTTCTTTGACTTTTTTAGTTAGGTTAATTCCAAGGTATTTCATTTTCCTTGGTGCTATTGTAAAAGGTATTGCTTCTATAAATTCCCTCTCAGTGTGTTTGTTGTCTGTGTAGAGGAATGCTGTTGACTTTTGGGTATTGACTGTATAACCTGTTATGCTCCTGAATTTCTGTATTAATTCTTGTAGCTCCTTGGTGGAGTTTTTTGGTCTTCTAAGTAAAGTATCATGTCATCC
>NW_004524639.1:10364376-10365719 GCF_000260255.1 Octodon degus
CTTCGTTTTCAATTTCACGGAAGAGTTTGAGGAGTATAGGGACTACATCTTCTATAAATGTCTTGTAGAATTCAGTTGTGAATCCATCCGGACCTGGACTTTTCTTTGCTGGTAGGTTTTTAATTACATCTCGTATTTCCTTAGGTGTTATTGTTCTACTGAGAGTGGTTATATCTTGTCGATTCAGTTGTGGTAATTTGTTCATTTCTAGGAATCTGTCCATATCTTCAGTGTCTTCTATTCTGTGAGAGTAAAGATTCTCAAAGTAGCTATTGATAATCTTCTGAATTTCCACAGAGTCTGTGGTAATTTCACACTTTTCATTCCTTATTGCTTGTATTTGAATTTTTTCTTTCCTCTGTTTGATGATGTTAGCTAGGGGCTTATCAATTTTATCTAATCTTTGAAAGAACGAGCTTTTTGCTTTTCTAATTCTTTGAATTGTTTTCCTCATCTCAATTGAATTAATTTCTGCTCTAATGTTTATGATTTCCTCGCATCTTTGGGCTCTAGGTTTGGTTTGCTCTTCCTTTTCTAGTTGTTGAAGGTTCAGCATTAGGGTGTTTATTTGTTCCCATTCTGTTTTCCTAATATGTGAGTTCACAGCTATGAATTTCCGTCTGAGAACTGCTTTCATCGTATCCCACAAATTCTGATAAGTTGTGCTTGAATTTTCATTGAATTGTAGATATTGTTGACTTTCCTGTTTAATTTCATCTGTGACCCATTGGTTGCTGAGTAGGGTGTCATTTAATTTCCATGTATTGAATGTTTTTTTCTGGTTTCATTTGTGATTTATTTCCAGTTTCATTGCACTGTGGTCAGATAACGTGCATGGGATAATTACTGTTTTCTTGCATATAATTAAGCATGACCTATGGACCAGTATGTGGTCTATTTTAGAAAATGACCCATGTGAGGCTGAGAAAAATGTGTATTCAGCTGTGTTTGGGTGGAACACTCTGTATATGTCCACCAAGTCCATTTATTTCAAACTCTGATTCAGTTCTATTATTTCCTTGCTAAGTTTTTGTCTGGTTGACCTTTTTTTGGAGATAAGAAGTGTTAAGGTCTCCTGTTAAAATGGTGGTATTGGATATTAGATCTTTCATATCCATTAAGATTTGCTTTATATAGTTGGGTTCTCCCGTGTTTGGTGCATACATATTTATGAATTTTACCTCTTCCTCTTGAATTTTTCCCGTCACCAGTATATAGTGGCCTTCTTTATTTCGCTTGATCATTGTTAGGTTGAAGTTGAGACTGTCTGAGAATAGAATTGCTACCCCTGCTTTTTTCTGAGGTGCTGGGGCATGTAGTATTTTGTTCCATCCTTTGACTTT
>NW_004524639.1:10367614-10369130 GCF_000260255.1 Octodon degus
CCTGCGGCAAGATGTTCTGCTCCTGGACTAGCTGGGTGGAACTCTACTCTTCACTCTCTGCAGGGATTGCAGCTGCAGGGTTACACCTCAGGCATGTATGCCAGGCCTGAGCTGTGCCTGGAGGGGGCAAGGTGAAGTAGGGGGAAGAGGAAGGTCTCCCACACACTCACTGAACCTGGGCTAAGACTGAGTCCGGGGGTTCCCAGAACACCGCAAAATTCCTACTAGGCAGGCGGCGTGGGGAGGTGCTGCGGAGTGATGGGGTGCTGCCCAAGTGGGTGGGAGAGGGTCCGGCCCACGCTGTGCCTGTCCTGGGACTGGTCCCCCAGGCGAAGGGTAGCAGTAAGCTCTCCACACACTCACGGGACCTGGGCTAGGACTGGTTACATTTTTGAAAATACAGAAATATACATGTTTCCTATACTTTTTTTGGAAGAACACTACAAGTGTAATTTTTAAATTTATTTTGTCCATTTTATTCATGTTATTATGGGTTTGAGAGTATTTCTTTTTCTACTAGGTCATAATCTCATATGAGTTCATTATGTTGCTCAAATTTTACAGCCTTTCTAATTATTTAAGAATTCACCCTTTCAGTTACACATTTAACATAACTTTTGTTTTGAGTTATACTTTAGAATTTTTTAAATTTTTCTTTTTTTTTTCTTTTTTTTGGCATAACTGGGATTGAACCCAGGCCCTTGCGCTTACCAGAGAATCAGTTATTTCATCAAATCATCTACCCAGCCTTAAAATTTCTATCTTTAAGGGAAATTTTTGTACTTTCATCCCCAGCCCCCGAAAACTGATTTTTCTCCCATACTTTCTGAGCATCTCTCTGTCTTTTTTGTCTTTTTTCTTTTTTTTCTTTCCTTCTTCCTTCCTTCCTTCCTTCCTTCCTTCCTTCCTTCCTTCCTTCCTTCCTCCCTTCCTTTCTTTATCTGCCATCTATCATCATCATCTATATATGTTTATCTATCTTCCTATCTACATCTGTGTCTATATCCATATCACCTATGTCTTTATTTTAAATCTACATTTATATCTCTCTAGCTCTCTATTTCTCTATTTGTGGTGCTAATAATGAAATTGAGGGCCTCAAAAATGCGCACAAGCACTCAACAGTTGAACCATTTTCCCAGTGTTTTTAATTTTACTTTGAAAACATGTCTCTTTAAATCTCTCAGTCTTTCCCTGAACTTTGTATTCTCCCACGCTAGGCTCCAGTGTATTTGACATTACAGGAATGCACAATCACACCTGGTTTAATTTGTTTTTCCTTTATGTAGACAATCACAGTGGAATTCAGTTTCTAAGGGTCAGAAGTGCCATAACCTCCTGAGGTGGGATTACTTGTAGGATCTCTCTGCTAATGGGGGAAAACAACAACAAAAAATACACATATGTGTATTAACTTGTATATATTTTCTTTTTTTTTAAATGTGTTTTATTTTTTTTAATTTTTTTATTTTTATTTATTTGAGAGAGAGAGAGAGAGAGAGAGAGAGAGAGAGAG
>NW_004524639.1:10369230-10404205 GCF_000260255.1 Octodon degus
GCCTTAGACCACTGAGCCATCTCTCCAGCCCCTGTATATATTTTCTACAAACTTCTCTGTAAAGAATGAATTCATCTATAATTCACAAGCTCTCATTAACACACAGAACATGTTAGCGCCTGACCTTCTTTATGCATAAACTCCCATTCCAACAGTGAAAAAATTGGTCCCCATCAGCTTTACTTTATTATTTATTTAATTTGATACAAAAAATGGTTAAAAATGTATAACAAGATGATAGAATAGCAATGGTTAAATATTTCATATTATCTTTAATGTTACTCAGAGTACAATATATGGGCATAAACTGTTCTCCAACAGATGTAAGAACAAGCCTTCTTTTTCTATGAACTAAGAGACACTATGAGTATAACTTATATTTTTCTCTTTTCACTTACTTCCTAAAATTTTTTGATAGAACTCCAGAATGCTTATATAGTGGTATCATAATTGTTTGTTTCCCCATAGTAAACAACTTCATTGATTGCTGGGTTGTGCTTATGTACAGTATCTTTTCTTTCAGTTTTACAGATCCCTTTCTAAAGTTTCTTTTATCAGCACCACCTAGTTTCCTCTTGGTAACATTTTAAAATTCCTTCCATTTAGATTCTTTCATTTTTTTATAAAGTTCTATTGGGTTTTCAGAAGAACGTACCATCATGTATATTACTTTTCAGTATCATGCCCTAGTTTCATACCATATAATTTTCCATGTGATTCATACACTCAGCTTATTTTTCTTTTCTCCAAGCTGTGGAAGTCAATTTGTTTTCACTGTTGCTATGGTTTACCTTTCATAGAATGTAATATAAATGAAACCACAGAGTATGGAGTCCATGCATAATGACTTCTCTCACTTAAATGGTGCATTTATGATTTTTTCTTGTCTGTTTTTGAAGGGATAACGTTTAATTTTAATATTCCATTTTGTTATATTATTATTCACCCAATTACTTACTGATGGCATTTTGCCTGGTATTAGTTTTTGGATACTCCAAATAAAGCTGCTGTAAATGTGTTCAACTTGCAGCTTTATCTGTAGACATAAGTTTTTCAAATTATTATTATTATGTTAAATACATAAAGCATAATTGCTAGGTCAGGTAAGACTATATTTATCTCCACAGGAAACTTTCAAACATCATTATATGCATTTGTGTGTATTCATTTCTGGAATATTTATTATGTTCCACTCCAATAATTTATGTGAATATTCTGTTTCTAAGATATTTTTAATATAAAGAGAAAAAAATGATACAGAATTTCAAAACATGATAATAGGAAATTAACAATCATTAATATATTGTGTATTGTTATCATCAAGTAATTGCGAAAATTACAAGATATAAGCCTGAGCTATTAATCAGTGGCCAGCCTGATAGCTCAATGGATTAAAGAGCCTCCTTAGGCAGAGTGTAGAGGCAGGAATTTGATCCCCAGTGTGCAGTGCTGGTCCCGCCCCCAGGGTACCCTGAGATGGTGATTGAGACTGGGCGTGGGAGCACATGTCTGTAATCCCAGTGCTTGGGAGGCTGAAAAGAGGAGAATCACTATGAGTCCAATCTGTGTAGTAAGACCCAGTAAACCCTGTCCTCAATACAGAAAAATGAAAGAAAGATTAATTAAACAATATAAGCAAAAAATACTATTTTTAATGAACTGATAGAAAGTAGTAGCGTTTTTATTTTAGCTGTCTTATAGTAAGATCATTCAAACAAAATCAGCACTTATTGATTGATTGATTGATTGATTGATTGAACCGGAGATTGAACTCAGACCCTTGAGCTTGCCAAGGAAGTGCTTATTCCACTGAGCGATCTCCGCGGCCCCCTCAGCACATATTCTTTAAACAATACTGCACTGTTCCTATTACTGCAGATAATAATGAGCACTGAAACAAGGTAATGTTATTTTTCAAACTTTTTTTCTGTTATTTTCTTGAATATCTGAGGTGTTTCCTTTTGAACGTAATGATTAGCTAATCAGTCACAGACATCCATACAATAAGTTCTTGGGTTTGATTGCAACCATCCAATCCAAGATGAATTTGTGAAAACTTCACACGTAAATAATTTTGTGTTGTTTTTCACAAACACAATGCCTTTTTGTAATCATTAGAATATTTTATTTGTTTCAACATACTTGTGTTTCCAGCATTTAGATCCTATGAATATTCATTTTATTTATACCTAAGTATTTTATTTTGATGGTAGTATTATAAACATATTTGTAATGTAAAAAATTCCAACTTTCAATATGTATGTATGTATCAAAAAGTAATTTATTTTGTATACTAATGTATTACATTTCTATTTGATTGTGTTCTCTATGAGTTCCAGATACAATTTTGTGTATTTGTCAATTCTATGAGATTACCTTTTTTTCTGTTTATTTTTTTCCATAATTTTATTGAGAAGGAAATAGAAATGAGACAGTTTCAAACCAATTGGTAGGGCAGGTTCAATAATTAACACATTGCATACTCTCTTCCTAGTGGTTATTTGCTGTACAAGATACAAACATGATATCCTACTTACAAACACTATTACAACAAATCATTCTATTCATTAAGAGAGTGTAACTATATATATATCTATCCTAAGCATTATGAATACACAGATAAAAATGGACATTCATCTGTATCCCTTTTTTGTTTAGTTCTGTCATTTGAATATTATACGTGTGTTAACTCAGCAAAATATTTTAAAAGAGTATAGTAGCCCATAATAATATTGGTTCTTTCACTTGACTGACAGTGTTAGATATTGTTGACAAGAGTCCAGTACAGCTGAACATAACACCATGGCTTTACTTCTTATACTTTGTTTTTATAATTTTCTTCTAGATGGTTAAGATTAAGATAAAGAAAGACCTATGCAATAAAAGCTGTAGCTTTTGGATCTGATAAGGTCAGTCAAATCAGCTCAGGATTTATCCTGAGATCCTTTACCTTAGATTGCAGATATTTGTTATTGTCAGGCATGTGGATAAGTCGCTGCCATTGCTTGGCCAATGTGCTCTCTGTGAAAGACTGACAGAATGTTTTCTCTCCATGGGACTCTCATTAGGTACACTCTACATCATCGATCACTTTTCTCTTTGGCCTCATAATCTCCTTGATCAGAAAATTTGGAACACTACTGAGTTATGTCACGTTACAGTACAAGTTCTCACATGTCCTGAGTCTTAATTGACCTTGAAAGGCTAGGACCAAAATGTTGGCTTTCCTTGCAGGCCTCCTTTTTCTCTAATATTTGACCTGCAAACTTAGGTTGTTAACCATCCAGAAGACAAGCTTATTGTTATTAACCTACAACCTAGGCTATTAAGCTTAACCTCAGTGTATGTCTGAATATCAAACATTTTAGGCATGACATGGAACAGTTATTTTCATCAAGTATTGATATGTTGAACATTAAGTCCCTACAGAATACAATGAAAAAGCATTTAAAAAATTAGAATATATTTTTCAAATAGGCATAAAGAATTATATAATTCATATGTTTACACATAATTCCAGAAATCTAACAATATACAACCTTGTAGCAGGACAGTTGTGAAATATTCCTTTTCCTGTCTCTTGCCTTCATTCACCACCCCCTTTTTTGAGAAATCACTACCCAAGAGACAGCACGGCTACTCTTGGCATGTCATGAGAAGCAGCCCATATTCAGAAGGCCAGAATGACCAGCACTCCAAGTATGAACCTATTGTTACAAATTTCTATCTTCAGTGAAGATGCTTATTTCACAGTTGTCTGTATATGTAGTTAGGGTGAGAATCATTGCAATTAACTGCTAGATTCAAAAATTTTATGAAGATTCTCAGCATCATTGCCTTACCCTTCTACTACATATAACTGTATATAACTGTATAACTGCTTGACACTGTCATGTTTTTAAGCTCTTTTCGTTTCCCTCTCTTTATTACTTAGTCCTCAAGTTTTTGCTTTCCTTTTACTTGTACTACACCTTTCTATTTGTATTTCTCCTTCAGATTTCTTATACTAGGAAAATTATATGATATTTACACATGTGTGTCTGATCTTTTTTCACTTATGAGTATATGTTGAAGTGGCATCCACTTCAATGTAAAGGCTTCGAGTTTATCTTTCTTAATAGCTGAAAAATATTCCATTGTATAAAAATACCACTAATTTTTCATCCATTCCTTATGTGATGGGCATCTTCGTTGTTTCCAAGATTTGGCTATCACAAATTATGCTGCTATAAACATGAGCACACATATATCCCTATGATATGATGTTTTCAGATCCTCTGGAAAAATTCCCAGTAGAAGAATAGATGGATGAAATGGGATTTCCAGTCTAAGTTTTCTAAGGGCTCTCCACACTGATTTCCATAATGGTTGCACCAGTCTACATTCCCACCCACAGTGGAGAAGGGTTCCTTTTTCTGCACAACCTCTCCAACATTTATTGTTGGGTGCTTTCTTTGTGTTAGCCATTCTTTCCAGGGTGACATGATATCTCAAGGTTGTTTTAATTTTCCTTTCACCTATGGCTAGTGAAGTGGAGCATTTATTCATATATTTATTTGTTTCTTTAATTTCATCCTCTGCGAAGTGTGTCCTCATCTCAGATGTCCATTACTGGACTAGGTCTTAAATTTTGAGGCCCTATTATTTTTTAGTCCTTTATAAGTTCTAGAGAGCAGACCTTTGTCTGAGTACTTATTTGTCATGATTTTTTCCAAATTTGTGGGTTGTCTTTTCACAGTTTGTAATTTTTTTTTCTTTTCTTTTTGAACCAGGTATTGAACTCAGGCCCTTGCACTTCAGGGAAGTGCTTATTCCACTGAGCCACCTCCACTGCCCTGGTAATTTATTTTAGACCGGAAAAAAACTACTCAGTAAGAGCAGATCCCACTTGTTAATTCTTTCAAGTGTTTTCTGTGCCATTTCATTTTTGTTCATGAATTCTTTGCCTACCCCTATGTTTTCAAGAGTTCTTCCAACTTTCCATTCCAGGAGGTTTAATTGTTTTTTCTTAATATTTAGCTCTTTAATCCATTTTGACTTTAGCTTAGTGCATGGTTATAGACCTGGGTCAAGTTTTAGTTTTTGGCATATAGACAGCCATTTTTTCCAACACGATTTATTAAAGAGGCTATTTTTCTTCCAGTTAGTATGTTTAGCCTCTTTATCAAAGACAAGGTGGCTGAGTGAGTTAGTACGAGTTTCTGGGTCTTCTAATCTGTTCTGCTGATCCTCAGGTCCATTTTGTTGCCAATACCATGCTGATTTCATCACAGGCGCCTTGTAGTATTAATTCGAGTCAGGAATTTAATGCCTCCTGTCTTGTCTTTATTGCCCAGGATTACCTTTTCTATTTTAGGTCTTCTCTGGTTCCAAATAAATTTTAGGAATTATTTCTCTAGCTCTCTGAGGAATGTTGGTGGCAGTTTGATGAGAATTGTAATAAATCTGTACAGCAATTTTGGAAGTATAGCCATCTTTACAACGTTGGTTCTTCCTATCCAGGAGCCTGGAATATCTTTCCATTTTCTGAAATCCTCTATGATCTCTTTTTTAAGAGTACTGTAATTTTCATTGAAAAGATGTTTGACTTCTTGAATTAGGTTGATTCCAAGGTATTTCATTTTCCTAGGTGCTATTGTAAAAGGTATTGTTTCTATAATTTCCATCTCAGTGTGTTTGTTGTCTGTGTAGAGGAATGCTATTGACTTTTGGGTATTGACTCTATGACCTGCTATGCTACTGAATTTCTGTATTAATTCTAGTAGCTTCTTGGTGTAGTTTTTTGGGTTTTCCAAGTAAAGTACCATGTCATCTGCAAATAAAGATTATTTAACTTCTTCTTTACCTATTCTTATTCCTTTCTCTTGTCTAATGGCTGTAGCTACTGATTATAGAGCTATGTTGAATAGAAGTGGTGATAGAGGACATCCTTGTCTTGTACCCTATCTAAGAGTAAAAGATTTCAGTTTTTCCCTATTTAGGATTATGTTAGCCATTGGGTTTTCATAAATGGCTTTTACCAGATTGAAGTAGAGGCCATCTATTCCAATTTTCTGTAGGACTTTGAACATGAATGAGTATTGGACTTTGTGAAAAGCCTTTTCTGCATCAATGTAGATGATCATGTGGTTTTAAGTTTTCACTCTATTGATGTAGTGTATTACATTTGTAGACATTCAAATATTGATCCATCCTTGCATCACTCGGATGAACCTACCTGGTCATGGTGTATGATCTTTTTCATGATTTGTTGTATCTATTTGCTAGGAATTTATTGAGGATTTTTGCATCTATGTTCATGAGGGAGATTGGCCTGTAGTTCTCTTTCTTAGTTGCGTCTTTTCCTGGATTTGGTATCAGCATAAGGCTTGCCTCCAGGAATGATTTTGGAAGGATTGCTTCCTTTTCAATTTCATGGAAGAATTTGAGGAGAGTAGGGATTACATCTTCTGTAAATTTCTTGGAGAATTCAGCTGTGAATCCATCCGGACCTGGACTTTTCTATGTTGGTAGGTTTTTATTTATGTCTCGCATTTCGTTGGCTGTTATTGGGCTATTGAGAGTGGTTATATCTTGTCGATTCAGTTGTGGTAATTTGTACATTTTAGGAATCCGTCCATTCCTTTTGTGTCTTCTATTATGTGAGAGTAATGATTTTCAAAGTAGCTATTGATAATCTTCTGAATTTCCATGTGGTCTTTGGTAATTACACCCATTTTATTCCTTACTGAATGTATATGAATTTTTTCTTTCCTGTTTTTGATGAGGCTAGCTAAGCGCTTATTGATTTTATTTAGTCTTTCAAAGAAAAAGCTTTTTGTTTTGTGAATTCTTTAACTGTTTTCTTTTTCTCAACTGAATTAATTTCTGGTCTAATATTTATGATATCTTTCCATCTTTGGGCTCTGGGATTGGTTTGCTCTTCCTTTTCTAGTTGTTGAAGGTGCAGCCTTAGGGTGTCTATTTGTTCCCATTCTGTTTTCCTAATGTGTGCTTTCACAAGTATGAATTGCCCTCTGAAAAATCCTTTCATCTTATCCCATAAAATGCGATAAGTTTTGCTTGAATTTTCTTTGAATTGTAGATATTTTTGAAGTTCTTGTTTAACTTCATCTGTGACCCATTGGTTGCTGAGTAGAGTATTGTTTAATTTCCCTCTATTTCAGGTTTTTTTCTCATTTCTTTTGTTATTCATTTCCAGTTTCTTTGCATTGTAGTAAAATAATATGCATGAGATAGTTTGTTTTCTTGCATATACTTAAGCATGACCTATGGACCAGTACGTGGTCTATTTTAGAAAATGACCCATGTGCAGCTGAGAAAAAAGTGTGTTCAGCTGTGTTTGGGTGGAACACTCTGTGTATGTCCACCAAGTCCATTTCTTTAAAGCTCTGGTTCAGTTCTGTTATTTGTTTGCTAATTTATTGTCTGCATGACCTACCTTTTGGCATAAGGGAGTGTTAAGAACTCCTGTTAAGATTGTTGTATTGGATGTTAGATTTTTCATGTTCATTAAGATTTGCTTTATACAGTGGGTGCTCCTGTGTTTTCGCATACATATTTATGAGTGTTACCTCTCCATCTTGAATTTTTCCCCTAACCAGTATATAGTGGCCTACTTTATTTTGCTTGATCATTGTTGATTTGAAGTTGAGACTGTCTGAAATCAGGATTGTTACCTCTGATTTTTTTCGAGGTGCTGGGGCATGTAATATTGTTTTCCATCCTTTGACTTTGAGCCTACGAATGTCTTTATGAGTTAAATGTGTTTCTTCTATACAGCATATTTTTGTATTTTGTTTCCTAATCCACTGTGCCAGTCTATTTCTCTCAATGTGTGAATTGAGTCCATTTACATTGATGGTTAAAATTGAGATGTATAGACTTACTTTTGACACTTTATTTACCTGTTGTTTACTCCTTTTTCTCTTGTGTTTAATTGTTTACCCTATTTAATTGGTTGCTTCTGATCTCATTCATGGAGTTCTGATAATTTTGTTCCCTCTCTAGAATATCTTTTAGTGGTTGTTGTGGTGTTGACTTTGTTATCATGAAATTCTTTTGCTGTTCTTTCATGTCATGGAAGTATTTCACTTCTCCATCAAACTTGAAAGAGAGTTGTGCAGGGTATGGTAGTCTTGGCTGGAATTTGTTTTCCTAGACGACTTGAAGTACCCTGCTTCATGCTCTTCTTTCCTTCATGATTTGTGAAGAGAGGTCAGCCGTAATTCTGATTTGTAATTCTGATGGGTTTTTCTTTGAATGTGATCTGCTTGTTTTCTCTAGTGGTTTTCAGTATATTATTGCTGTGCTGAATTTCTTGGATCTTTACTTTTATATATCTTGGTGTGTTTTTAATTGGCTTGAGGTTACTTGGCATTCTGTGTGCTTCGGTGATCTGAATGTCACATTGTTTCCTCATATTTGTGAACTTTTCTGCTATTACTTCTGCCCATATTTTTTTTAATGTCCTTTGTATTGACTGCTTCTTCCTCGTTGATACCTATTAATCTCACATTGTTCATCATTGCATCATCCTGAAAATGATTAATTCGTTTTTACTGCATCCTCGTTGTTTTTAATAGATTTTTTCTTACCTTTTTTCTAGCTGCACCAGCATCATCAAGATCTGAAATTCTGTCTTCACTTTCACTCCAACCGTTTTACATGCTTGTGATTGAGATTTTAATTCCTCTATATCTCTTTGGCTATTCTTCTTGCTACCTATTTCTTTCTTTTATTGCTCATGGAAGGAAATCATCATTTTTCTAATCTGTTCTATTTTTTATCAATGTCTTCTTTAGAGGCAGTTATTAATTCTTTTACTGCAGTGTTTTCTTCCGATTGAGTTTCCTCCCTGTGTTTCTGTAGTTGATTCTTCAGATGCTATGAATTCAGAGAATTCTTTATTTTTTCATTTCAGAAAATAATTCTGCTGTGTGTTCCTGTATAACTTTCTGCTGTTGCTTATTTACTATTGACGCTATTAATTCACACATTTTCGCTTAGGTTGTTTCCTCTGCACTTGTTTCGTGTGGTCATTGGGTTTCCTACATATGTTTTTGCATTTGATTCTTTACTGTAGATGCTATTCATTCAGGGATTTATTTTTTCATTTCCAATCTGAGTTCCTCTATAACTTTCTGCAGTTACTTCTCTATTTCAGAAGCTTTTGATTCATTGATTTCAGCATTGTGACTCCCAATTTGTTGTGTATTAGTGTCCTCTGCACTTGTTATGGGTTGGCTTGGGGTCTGAGATTGCGTTTTGCTCCTTCTCATTGTCATTTTGTGTAGCACTGTCTTCTGACCTTTGTTGTAGAGCTTTGGTGAATTTATAACCTTAGCACCTACTGAAATTTAGGTGCAGATCTAAAGAGTTTGGATTTATCCATCTGTGACTACATTGCATCTGGCTGCTGTGCTCAGCTCCTTCTTGCTGCCACACTTGGGAGTTGATCCTGTTTTGCCCCTCTAGCAAGATGTTCTGCTCCTTTATTAGCTGGGTGGCTTAGTCCCTTACTTTCTGTGTAGGGATTGAAACTCCAGGGTTTCACCCCAAGCCTGTATGCCAGGCTGTGCTGAATCTGGTGGGACAAGGTGGAGCTCTCCCACACACTCACTGGTCCTGGGCTAGGACTGGATATGGGGATCCCTAGAATGCAACAAAAATTCTCACTAGGTGGGTGGGGTGGGGGTGTGCTGCGGAGTGGTGGGGGGAGTCCCAATAGGGTGGAAGAGGGTTTCACCCATACTGTGCCTGGGCTGGGAATGGCAGGTCCCACCAGTGCAAGTTAGCCAGAAGCTCTCACACACACTCACTGGGCTTTGGCTATGAGTTGGTATGAGATTATCTTTTAAGGGGAAGACAATCATGTCATTTGAAAACGAAGATAACATCATGCCCAGCTTAATAATCCATGTAGCTTTTATTTCCTTCTATTGCCATATGCAATAAATAATAATTGCAATAAATTTTGGGGTATGGGTGGTGACAAAGGGCATCCCTTTCTTATTTCTGCTCTTATAGAAAACATACAATTTTGTCATGCTAGCTGTAGTTTTTGTGCATATGATTTTTATCAATTTAGAAGTGTATTCCAGTTTCTATTTCAATGAGGTTTTAAACTTCATGAGTGCATACTAATTTTTTAAAATTTTATGTCATTTGATATTTTATGGTATTATTTATTTGACCCACCATAATATATTTTGTTGATTGGTGTTCAGATGTTGAGTCCAGTTTGCATACCTAAGTATTCCATACCTAAAATAAAACAATTTTTGGTGTCATACGTGTGTCTTCAAAAAAGTTGAATATAAATTGCTAATATTTTCTTGTAGTCCTTAGACAGGTTTTGTTTTATTTTTTATTTTTTTTTTTGGCTGGCTCAGAATGCCTGCAAGGCAGGTTTGGCTGGCTTGAATTTTGGTGATTGAATCACAACAACCTGAGCTTGAGGGCTTTGTTGAAGCAGGCACTTAAATAGCTGAGCTAAGGGGCAGGCTCCCATCCTTAGATAGTTTTATGGGAGATATTAGCTATAGGTTTGCTTCCAAGTAATGTATTTACCTGATTTTAATATTAAGACAGTACTCAACTTACGGAAAGAATTATTGTTGTCTCTGCTTCTGTTTTCTGGAACATATTGTGAATAATTTGCATCATTTCCTTTTGACATATTTGTCACAACTTAACTGTGAAATTTTCTTGTCCTGGTACTTTATCTTTGAAACAATTTGAACTTAAGGATTCACTTAAAATTTTATTAATACAACAGGTCAGTGCCCCTTCCATGAGCCTGTGCACTTTGTGCTTTTAAAGAATTGGTTCATTTGTAAGTGCTGAGTTATTCATAAGATTCCTTTATCTACAATTGCCTTATTAATCATCATCAGATCGATTTATTCATCTTTAAGGGCTATGGTAACAGTAATGAGCTGTCTTTGATGATATTGATAATTTCCTTCCTTCCATCTTTCCTTCCTTCCTTCCTTAGCTCCTTCCTTCCTTCCTTTCCTTCCATTTCTGTTTCAAGTTTCTGTTCAGATTTCCAGAGAAGCAACTCCAGTATGGACCAATCAACCATCAAGTCATTACGGAAACTACAAGGTCAATAAAATTGATAGCATGATTTATTCTGGCTTTGCAAGCTAGAGAACCAACAGAGCTGCTGTTGTAAATCACAGTTTGAGGACCACAGTAGATTATATAAAATGTTTTGGGTTAAGTTGCAAACAGGAGGAAAGTAATTTGTGTGTGCGTGAGGCCGCGCCTTATGCTTCATTTAGGTCTGCAACAGATTAAACAATAGTTACCTACAAGGGCAGGTGATGTAGCTCAGTGAACTAAGCACTTGCTTAAGCACAGTGGCCAGATTTCGATTTCTGGCTCCGCATGCCACACCGGCCCTGCCCCCAGGTGCGCTGAGCCGTAGATGGTATCTGGGTAAGGTGGTGCACTCCTGTAATCCCAGAACAAGGGAGGCAGAAATCAGGAGGATCACTGCAAGTCCGGGCTGTGCAGTGAGACCCTGCACAAAAAAAGGAAAAAAAAATCTACCTACAACAAAAAAGAAAATCTACAGAGCCCTCTAATTCAAATTCTATTCTTATTCATAAACATAGTATAAAAATATCCATAAATAATGATTACGCTTCCTACACCAAGGCCTCTTAAATTGACCCAAAGTCAATTGCAAGTTGATATTGCAAGTCTACAGTTGTCAATTTAGTACTCACACAAATCTCCTCAAGATATGTTTAATCTCCAAGTCATGTTATGGTATCCTATATTATGTTATTATGTTGGATGGGTATCTTATAAACAAGAAAATTTTATCCATGACATTATTGACAGCAGGGGAAATCAAAGCACTAGTCATCATCCAGTATTTGATGAGGGTTCACTTTTTTATAGATGATGATTTCTTTCTTTATTCTCACATAAGAGCAGACAAAAGCTCTGATGGTGTCTCCCTATAAATCCAGAAATATGGGTGGTTGATGTAAAAAGATAACAGGTTCTAGACCAGCCAGGGGAAATTAGCTACGATTGATGCTTAGTTTAAAAAAAGGTGGAAAGGAAATGTAGCTCATTGTGAAGGTCATGAATTTTATTCCCAGTATTGTAGGAGAAATATAATGACATAAGGGCCAGCAAAATAGCTCAGTGGATTGAAGTACCTGCAAGCAGATGCAGGGGCCGGGAGTTCGATCGCCAGGCAAGCCATGCCAGGCCCGTCCCCAGGGTACACTGAGACAGCAATTGAGACTCTGTGTGGTGGTGCACACCTGAAATCGCAGCTCTTGGGAGGCTGTAAATGGGAAGATCACTATGAGTCAGATCTAGTAGTGAGACCCTGAAAACCCTGTAGATCTTTCTCTGAAATAAAGAAATGAAATCTAATAACAGAAGGAAAGGCAGAGGGAGAGGGAGAGGAAGAGAGAGATAGAGAGAATTTGTCTCTAATTTTTCTTTTATAGGATAGTAACCTTAGTCATTAAGATTTTTTTCTAATGAGCTAATCACCTCCATCCTCTAATATGATCACATTTTCACCTTTGGATATTTTTTATTTTTTAATTCTTTGTATTTTAGTACAGGATCTACAGGGTTTTACTACATAGATCTACTCATGGTGATTCACCTGTGTTCAGCTCCCCAAGTACTGGGATTATAGGCATGGGCCACCACACTCAGTCTCAAACACTGTCTCAGCGTGCCCCAGGCGTGGGGCTGGCATGGCTTTCTGGGGATCAAACCATGGTCCCTGCCCCAGCCTAAGCAGGTGCTTTAGTCTGCTGAGCTATCTGGCCAGCCCCACATTTTCACCTTTGAAGAAATAATAGCAACATGTAAATTAAGAGAAGTTATAAATATTCAGATTTACAAACAAGAACAAAATTATATTTCCAGTGAAAATGATATGGCTGTCTTGTTTCTTTTAAAAATGTGCTAAACCATCACCTCAAAAATACACTAAACCATTGCCTGGATGATAAGGTAATATAGTTCAGTGATATTTACTCTCCTCCTTGGTATACATAGCTTAAACAATATGATGCAAAATTAGAAATAATTATTGTGATATAAAGTCAATATATTTTATATCACATACTAGGGGAATTAAAGACGAAGAGCAATTACCAAAGATACATAAATACATGGGCACAAATATATCATATCCTTAAAAATGCAATGATAGAATGTGCAAGAAAGTTACTGTCCTTGTGTCTGTACTGTGTCATTTGATCATAGCTGGCATCTGTAATATAATTGATTTCTAAACTTCCTCCCTTTGTCCTCAACAAGCACCTCAGTTGATAATGGTTCTTTTCCTCATGAATGAACTTTTTTTTTTATTCTAGATGTGTCTGGGCTCCATATATTGGACACTAATTTGGCGCATGCACCTCCTCATGGAGAATGTTTCTCTAGTCCTATAAACTATGTGGCAATATCAAAAAGTCTTCAACATGTCACTCAACTATTTAGCACTTCAGCTTATACAGGATGGCAGAGAATAGGACAAAAACAGTGAATTCCATGACAAAGTAATTGTTTCAGTTTAGTTGTGAAGTGAGTTCCTATTTGGACACAAGAGAAACCATATTTGTGGATAAGGTATATGGTAACTTCTTAGATGATGCTTCTGCAGAAACAGTGGACATAGAGATGCAAATCCATATCCAGTTTCTATTCCACTAAGGAGAAATATTATGTCCTCCATGATAGATGTTGTTGAACATAATTAATTTTAATAATCTTTTCAAGGAATCAGATTTTGCATTCATTAATTTTTGTGTCAGTTAATCTTATCTGGTTGCCGAGACAAAATATCCAACACACCAAATAAAGGAAAGAAAGGTTTGTTTAGTACACAGTTAATGAAAGTTTCAATCCATTCTCAACTGGCTCCAAGGAAGAGTGGTACATGGGACAGGGCAGCAGTTCATGGCAGCAAAAAACAGGAAAAAAGCAAAAACAAAGGACAGTGGAATGGCAACAATGGCTACAGAGACAGAGCAAGTCTATCTCCCTTATGTTGCACCCAGGATATCTTACCCAGGCTGGGTTTAGTACTCACACCCATAATCCTGACAGCATTTATATTCATAATCCCAACAATACTATCATTCATAAGCCCAGTGCTGCCTCATGAATTAATTACAAACTCCACAAGCCATCATATGACTACATGAGGCTTGGGGAGACAACTAGACAGAAACCATAGCAATTTTCTTTGTTTCCTTGGCTTCATTGCCATTTATTTCATTTATAGTCTTTATTATTTATTTTATATTGATTATTTTAGGTTTATATTATTTCCTTTCCCTAATTACTTCAGAAAATATTTAAATTATTGATTTGTAGATTGTTATTTTTTTCTAAAACACAAAGTACTATAAATGTAACTCTAATAAATTTGCTGAAGCATATAAGATTTTGAATATTTATATACTCATTTTCATTTTGTTCAAAATGATTTTAAATAGCTCATGAATTTCTTCTTGTACTAAGTATGTCTTAAAATCTATAACTTCTCTGGAATTTTCCATTATACCTCTAATGCTGATTTGGTGTTCTATATTGTGGCATGATACAATATACTTTGTAAGAGTTCTACACCTTATATGTGATTTTTTGTGTCCCTCATTTATTCTGCCTTGGGAAATGTTCCATATGAGCTTGAAACATTAGAAGAAATTGATTAACAGTGTTTTGGAAGTAAAGCATACCTTAATTTGTTTTATGCCTACTAACTTTGTGTTTACTAATTATTATTATTTTTTGTCAGAACCAGGGATTGAACTCAGGCCCTTGTGCTTGCCAGGGAAGCTCTTATTCCACTGAGCCATCGCTCCAGCCTTGTGTTTCCTAATTATTGAAAAAGAAATTGAAGTATTCACATTAAAATATATTTTTCTCATAAGTTCATCATACATTTTACTAGTCTTTCATATTAATTTTATTGAGAAAGAAGTAGCCAGGAGACAGTTTCAAAACAGATTAGTAGGACAGTTACAATAATTAATACACTGCATATTGTCTTTGTATTATTCACACTACAAGATGCAGATATGATATCTTGTCTAAACAATATTAGGTCAAAACTTTCTTCTCATTGAACTAAGAGAAAGTAGCTGTACATTTATGCTATTTTGTATATACATATATTTTTTTCACTAAAAATGGACTTTCATTTGTATCCCACTTTTTTTTACCTTTGTCAGAGATGGGTATTCCATTGCCATTCATATATTGTAGATGTATGAATTCAGCAAAGTAATCCAATATAGTCCAGTACTCTATAATGGTAGTGAGTTACCTGCATGACTAGCAATGTCAGAAGTTGTTGACTTGAGCCTTTTGCAGATCAGCATATTAATATGACATTGCTTCTTTACTTTTTAAACCTCATGTTTATAATTTTTACTGAATGATTAAGATCAAGAAAAAGGAAGACCTACATAACAAAAAATGCACCTTTTGTATCTGACAAGGTCAGTCAAATCCCCTCAGGCTTTACCCTGAAACAATGTACAGCAGTTTGTAGATTTTTTTGTCAGTATCAGTCATGTGGATGAGTCACAGCCATTGCTTGACCAATTTGCTCTCTGTAAAAGCCTGAGAGAATGTTTTATTTCCAGGTGACTCTCCTTAGGCACACACTATATCGTCAATCACTTTCCTTTGTGGCCCCATAATCTCCTTGATCAGGAAATTTGGGATAAAACTGAGTTACATAATGTTATAATACAGGATCACCTATGTCCTGAGTCCTCACTGACCTTGAAAGGCTAGTTCCAAAATGTTGGCTATCCTTGCAGCCCTTGTTTTTCTCTGATCTTTGGTTTGCAAACTTAGGTTGTTAATCCTCCAGAAGAGAAGCTTATTATTACCCTATAACATATGCAGTTGAGTTTAACCTCACTATCTTTCTGAATATCAAACATCTTAGGCATAACATGGAACAGGTATTTTCCATCAAGTATTGATATGCTAAACTTTAAGTCCCTGCAGATGGTGAAGACAAAAATTTAAAAATTAAAAATTTGAAAAATTATGAATAAACAATTACATAATTTAACACAGAAATTAAGAAATCTAACCATATACAGAATTGTAGTAGGGCTGTCCTATGGCATTTTTTTACTGTCTGTTGTTTTCATTTATTGCTCTTACAAAAAATTACTTGAAAGACAGTATGGCAGTAACTAGTATGTCATGACAAGCAGTACATATTTAGGAGACAAGAATGGCAGGCATTACAAGCATGACCCTACCATTACACATTGCTCTCTTCAGTGCAGCTGCTTAGACTTGAGCCTTTTTCAACTTATCATATTACTATGGCTCTACTTTTTTATACTTCGTTTTCATACTTTTCTGCTGGATGTTTAAGACTAAGATAAAGGAAGACCTATATAACAAGAAACGTAACTTTGTATCTTGATGATAGATACTCACTTTGAAGTAACACAAAGTCTTTGTTTATTTAATTTTCATTTCACTAATTTGTTAAAGCCTCATTTGTGGGTTCTTGATGTTATTTCTTATACAATTTTGTTCTTTTTATAAACGTATTACCTATTCTTAAATTTTCAAGAAGTTTAACTGCTTTACATTCAAACAAATTGTTTTTTGGTTTAATATTTAGGTCTTTGATACATTTTTGTTTTATTTTATATGTTTTGTTTTATTTAATACATATGGAATAACTATGTGTCTAGAATCAATTTTATACAAGTGAGTGACCAGTTTACCCAGCATCATTTGTTAATGAGTGCATCTTTCCTTAAGAATATGATCTTGTCCCTATTCTGTTCAACTCCTTCTTTCATTCATTCCTTCCTTTATTTTATTTCTTCCTTTTATAAACATTATATTGCTTTTGTAGCTGTGGCTTTACAATGTAACTTCAAATCTGAGCTGGTTCCTATTGTGCTCTTGGTGCAGAGGATTGCTTTTGCTATTCTAGGTTTCTTATTATTCCATATGCATTTTAAAATAGCAATTTCTAGTTCTGTGATGAATCCATTGGAATTATTTAAAATCAATATATCGATTTTTGTAATATTGTAATGATTGCAATATTGTGTATGCCTATTCCTGAACCAAGGATTTCTTGCCATTTTTTATACATCTTTGATCTCTTTTTTCAGAGTTCTATCATTTTCCTTAAAAGTGACTTTCACTTACTTTGTTAGCTTGCTTTCTAGGTATATAATTTTTCTTATAGCTATTGTGGGGATATTCTTTTCTTAATTACTTTTATAATGGCTTAATTTCTGTTATACAAGAACTCTGTTGATTTTCCTTTGTTGATTTTCTATTCTGTTAACTTGCTGCTATGGATTTTTATTAATAGACATTTATAAGATTTATAGTTTACTTCTATTACTATGTTATCATGAAAATCTATTGGATGTTGATAAAAGCATTTTGTTTTGTAAATTTAAAAAATTTTGTTTCTGTACATCATTCTGTTAATGTAACATATTATATTGAATGATTCTATTATGGTACATAACTTAGATGAATGTGTATCATGTTTTTCATATTTATTGATAAATTCAAACAAACCATTGTTTATATTGATTAGTTCTACAAAGGTTTTCTTCTTTTATTTATTTCTACTGAAACACTTATTTTTCCTCTTTATGTCTTGGCATTGTTTCTTTACTATTTTATAGTTTCTAAAATCAAAATTTATTAAATAACTTCAACTTGTTACTTTATAATATAAGCATGTATGTTAGTAATTTTTATAAACTCTGCTTTAGCTTTGTGCTATGGTTTTGACCTTTTGTACCTTCCCTTTTGTTTGTTCAAAATATTGATCAAGGACATCCAGGAAGATAGAAGAGTGATAAAATTCAACAAATAAGCCTCTCTGGGATACTGGTAAATAATCATAGGACCAAGAAAAGAAGGAGGGTGTTGGAGTCCTGGGATTTGAGAAAGATCTAATGGGAAAGTTGCAATCTGAAGAGGAATCAAAGAAAGAAAATATAATGTTTAACACGTAATACGAAAGCTTTAATTTCTCTCTGGCTCCTGGCTTGTAACTTATAAGCAAAGAGAGCTGAATTTAAACAAAACTGTAACATAACAGGTTTCTAAATCGTTCACGGAGAAATACAGTGGTGAAATGGAGCAGCAGATGCTGTGAATTTCAACAGTTGGTGAGTGAGTCCATACTAAATGCCTGCAATATCTCTTCAAGTGTGTGTTTGGACTCCATGCCAGGGAGGAAGCTCAATAGTGCATAGTTTTCAAAGCAGCCACAGTAGGCTTTTTGCAGTACTGCAAGCTTTATACATTTGCAGTGAATGAGTGTTAGTCACAGAAGACACGCATGGTTAAAGAGCTGTGGTCAAGCTAGCAAGTGATATCCACAATGTTTTAAGTTAAATAGCCTAGATTCCACCCCATGGACAGAAGCCAGGTTTGGCCTTATTATCCATGAATTAGAAGGCCCTTGGGTCAGCATTCCCACCCTAATGCTATTTCATATTGCCTAGCTAGGATAAGTGAACCTAGAATAGATCTGGTAAGTGACTGCCTCATTTCTCTGTGAATAAGACTATGGCCACATCTTGAACTGGACACTGCTCCAATACTGTGTCCCAACAGATAATCATATGCTTGGAATTATAGAGAAAAATATTTGTTTTTTAAGTGTGAGTGGTGGTGGTAGCTTTTGTGTGATATTCTTTTTCTTACATTTTATTAACATTTTTTTCTTTCCAAATTTTATTTTATTTGTTTATTTTTATATTTTAAAATGTTTATTATGGGAAACTTAGAAAATACATGAAAAAAGCATAAACTAAAATCAGCTACCAAAACATAGCACTTGATTTTTGTGGGTTTTTTGTTTTGTTTTGTGTGTCTTTTTTATATTTCTATTGAGAAACAAATAGCAATGAGACAGTTTCACAACCGATTACTAGTACATTTTCAAAAATTAATGCATTGCATATTGTTGTCTTAGTTATTATTCACTATACAAGATGCAGACCTGATATACTGTGTCAAACACTGTTAGAACAAACTTCTCTATTCATTAGATTAAGAGACTGGGGCTGTATATCTATCCTAACTATTTTGAGTATACAGATACAAAATGGTCGTTCATTTGTATCCCCCCTTTTTGGTTAATTTTGTCAGATAAGGGCATTCCATTGTCATTTAAATACTGTAGGTGCATGAAGTAAGCAAAATATTACAATATACTCCAATAGTCCATAATAGTAGTGGGTTTTCCACAAGACTGTCAATGTCCGAAGTTTTTGACTTGAGCATTTTACAGCTTAGCATATTAGTATAGCTTTACCTTTTATACTTCATTTTCATACTTTTCTGCTGCATGGTTAAGACCAAGAAAGAGCAAGACTTATATAACAAGAAATGTAACTTTTGTATCTACTAAGGTAAGTCAAATCCCCTCAGGATTTAAACTGAAACCCTGTACCTCAGTTTGTAGACACTTTGTTAGGGTCAGCCATATGGATGAGTCACAGCCATTTTTTGACGAATTTGTTCCTGTGAAAGCTTGAGAGAATGTTTTCTCTCCATGTGACTCTCTATAGGCACACTCTATAAGATCAATCACTTTCCACTGTGACCCCAAAATCTCCTTGATCAGAAAATTTGGGACACAATTGAGTTACAAGGTGTTACAGTATAGGTTCTCCTATTTCCTGAGTCCTTACTGACCTTGAAAGGCTAGGGCCATAATGTTGACTGTCCCTGAAGCCCTTCTTTTTCTTTAACTTTTGGTCTGCGAACTTAAGTTGTTAACCCTCCAGAAGAGAGGCTTAATGATATTATTATCCTATAAAATAGGCAGTTGAGCTTAACGTCACTATCTTTCTGAATATCAATCATATAAGACATAATATGGAACAGATATTTTGTATCAAGTACTGATATGTTAAACTTCGAGTCCCTCCAGAATATGAAGAAAGAAGATTAAAAAGAAAAAAATTAAAACATAAGAATAAGCATTCTCATATTTTTACACAAAAATTTAGAAATCTAACAATATACAGCTCTGTAGCAGGAGAGTATTGTGACTTTTTCTCATGTTTTCCTTTATTACCCTTGTTTTTTGAACAAAACTTTACTTGAGAGACAGTATGGCAATAATTGGTATGTCATGACAAGCAGTATGTAATTAGAAAACCAGAATTACAGGCATTCCAAGCATGACGCTACCATTACACATTGCTTTCTTCAATGCTGTTCCTTTGTTCACAGTCATCAGTGTATATAGGCAGGTTGAGAAACCTACCAATTAACTGCTATTTTCAAAAACATAATGAAGATTCTCAGTACCTTTGCCTTACCCATCTTTTGCATATAAATGTATGTCTTTGCCCCTGTAATGTTTTCTAGCTTTTCTCCTTGCCTTCTCTTCATTAACTAATCCTCAAGTTCTCATTTTCCTTTTAATTGAGTTATGCCTTTCTATTATTATTTCATCCATTGCGTTCTTATACTAGGGAGACTACACAATATTTATACATGTGGGTCTGGTATATTTCACTTATCAGTATATTTCAAGTGGCATGCACTTATATATAAAGGCTTCAAGTCTATCATTCCTTATAGCTGAGTAATACTGTCACAATACAATCAAATAAAGCAAACAAACAAAAACCACTAATTTCGAGTCAAGGGTATGCTTTTCTTTTGCTGGAGCATGCTGTTTGACTGTATCATAAACCCAGATCAGAAAAAGAAGTTGTCAAGGATGAAGCTAGATCCAACTCCTGGTCTATTGAAGGAACTGATCCAGAATGACCAGACAGTAACCAAAATGAAAGTCAAAGGGATGAATAATTGATAGAGTATATAGAGATAATTGAACTAAAGTTACCAGTATTCTAAGACAAATGAAATATGAAATGTGTACTAATTATAAATGAAATTTTATATTCTTCCAAAATTCTTCTAACAGATCTCTGCTAATTGATGAAGAACACAATCTGACTAATCTATATTTATAAATTTCCAAAGTCTTTATCAGGCTGCTGTAATTGAATTTCATATTTTAGCCACTCTAGTATTGTAAGATATTGTTTGTTTCTTCTGTGTACTTGTGATTTGTTTATTCCATGAACAGCTCTTCCCCTTTTATCTGGGTTCCACAATTTTTCCTTTTTGCTTTTCTTTTGATTTTGCATTTTTGGATCTTTTGTTCATAATACAATTTGGGTTGTAACCCAGAAAGCACACTTCCACCTAGGTTTTCAAAGTTGGTTTTCTCACACCTCTTCAAAAAATTAAGATAATGAAACAAAAATTCCTTAGTTGAAGAATAGATTATGTTATAGGACTCCCCTTGGTGATTAGACCATCAGCCAACTTTTGTTCATTAATAAGGAGCCTCCAATAATCTCCATAATCGTGTAGGAGACATGTCCAATAATTTGATCATTGCACAAAAGGTGCAGCTTTCAAAAAATACAATAAAGTTTTCTCACAAGAGATGGCTCTTGGTACAAAATGAAGGTTTTAACATGCATATGACAATTCTTTAAGGTTAATCTCATGGTATATTAAATATATTCATGATTCCAGATGCATAGGTCTTCCAAATTGTAAAACTTGAATTGCTTACTTTTCTTTCAGATTCAAAAAATCTGCCTTAAAAAAAAACAGATGTATAGCCCATCAAAAGACCAAAAATTAGGTAAAAATTGTGTTACTTATTAGATAGAGATTTTTGGTTAAAAGGTTATGTTTTGTCAAAGTGAAAATTGAAGTATGTTTATGATTGTCATGCTGCAATGTTATGTATTGCTTTGATTTTTAAATTTCTGTGTGAAAGTATGTAACTGTTGTCTATTAACATTAAAATATTGGAATGTCTAGGACTGTTGGTAACATTGAGAGCTGTGAAGGATGCATCAGTTTCAGAACTGGTTGGATGATGGTTTTAGAGATGAGTTTGTTGTTGGAAATAGGAGGCTGAACTGTAGATTTAAGCTACTGTAGACACGAGCTGGAAAGTAAATTATTCTCCTCTCTCTTTACCCTTCACTCTGCTTTCTGGCTACCATGATATAAACAGATTTCCCATACCAGACCATTCTATAGTGCTTCTTGCCTTGGAACTAGACTACTAGGGACTAAAAATTGAGCAGAATCAATTATCTTTTCCTCTACATGGGGGGTGTCTGGCACTGTGTTCCAGCAATTAGAAAATGACTATGAAAAATTTTGGTATAAGACCGCTACCTTGCAGATGGTCATTTTTAATTCTTCCATCAATCGTCTTCTGATTTTGTTCCTGTAAACCTACCTCAAGAATACCTTGAATATTCATAGATATATTTTATATTTAATTTCTCTAATGAAACCTAAGTCATACAGACACACTTGTCTTTTCATTTTACCTTTTTTTTGTGGTACCAGGGCTCAAAATCAGTACATTGCACTTGCCAGGCAGGCCCTTAAGCCACTAAGATATCTCCCTGGCTCCTGTATTCTCATTTTAAAGAAAACTGCTTTTCTTATTTCAGTATGATGTATGCTGTTGATTTTTCTTTTATTTTTATTTTTCATTTATTTATTTATTTTTATTTTTTGCAGAACCAGAGATTGAACACAGACCCTTGTGCTTCCCAGGGAAGTGCTTATTCTACTGTGCCACCTCCTTGTCCTCTGGTTTTTCATATATACCCTCAATTATGTTAAGGTATAATGTTTTGACATGGCATTTGTAATAAAGAGCTATTGAACATCATAATAGAGGGATTAAAATATATGTAAATATAACAACACTTGCTTAATACTAATTTATAGAGTATGACAATTTTCATGGTTTAACATAAGCTTCACTCCACATGGGAAGTACTGTGCAATCTTTTAGGCAAATTGTCTCATTTCATTCAGTATGATATTCATAGTGTAGCCTTTCTTTTTGGATTTGTTGCTCCACTTAATTCCAAATGGAAATCTATTTCTTTCAGCCACCATACAATGTTTAAGTGATTATTCTTCAGTGCTTTCCTCAATGTGCTTGCCAACATATGTGAATGAATAATTATTTCTATGTGTATATGCAAATATGTTATAATTTGTTTCTGCATGTCCCAACAACGCCCCATAATCATAGGGAGAGATTCTAGTGATTGTGATTGATTCATGCTATATGCTTGGATTATGGGTGTGAGTGCTGCAACTGTCTTGGGGCAGGCAGCCTACATACCACATAAAGGAGGAAAAGAGGCTTGCTCTCTGCTGCTTCTCCTTTTGCTCCTTTTGTTTTGCTGTTTTTCACCACCATGAAGCCTGGCATTCTGTCATGTGCCACTGTGCCTTGGGGCCAGCCATGTATGGATTGACACCTCCATGAACTATGAACTAAATAAACGTTCTCTAAGTTGATTTGTGGTGTCAGGTATTCTGAACAAGCAATGAGAGAAAGTAAAGCAGTCATGGATATATAACTTTATGAGAAAGTATCATTATATTGGTTATGAAAAGATTTGTGTTACAAAGACTGTTTTGTGCTTTCCATTTATCACTCACTAACTTTTTGGGAAATATTTATCCAAAAATGACTCAAGACTTAGTTTATGGCAATCACTGTTTCTATTTGATCTTTATTAAAGTGATATTTTGTTGAAAGTAAAACAAACAAAATATAATAGTCCAGTGGAATAGTTACTAAACTCCAAATGGAGGAAGAACCCTTTAATTTAGAAAGTTTGAAATGAAATACTAATGCTCCTTTCCATCTATGTTGCAGCCTAAACTTCCTTCAGAGGAAAAGTTCTTTTGTGTTAACCAAAGAACAACACAAGAAAATGACTTGCTAAGCCATAAAAATGGGGCGGCATTCATTTGTTTCCTTTATTCTTTGCCCTTCACATATTTTTCTTGGAGATTTTATTTCTAGTACATTAGGTCAATTATTGTCACCAAAGACAGCTTCAAGATATGAAGCTCAGCAATTTAAATAATCCCTATAAGTACACATAGCCTCTTGAAGTAACACAGGGGTTTCTCAGGAGAAAACAATTTAAGAGGCCCAATTGACAATAATGGTGGATTAAAACTACTTAAGAATTCATGACTTGGGGCCAAAATTATTTTCCAGCCAAAACAGAAACCTGAAGTGGTACAACTCTCTTACCTACCATTCAAGTTAAGTTCTGGGGAAAATGTTACCTCCCACTGTCACTCCTGTGATAGGGAATTTTGAGATGCTTTCTAGCCCACATATGCAGTAACATTTAATAGAATTCTCTGTGAAAAAACTCACATAATCTTTGAAATCCACAGAAGTGAGCCACCTCTGGTTGAATATACACATCAAGGCCATGATGGATGCTACAATCCATGCAGAAAAACAATTTTCTGGAGAAGCCCTGAACTTGGTATGGGTGCTTCTGCAAACCACATATTGTAGTTCTTTCATGAACTTTTCTACCAACCAAAGGAAGAGTGCAATATTCTTGGAGAACACAATATCAGAAAAAAAGGCTGAATTTCTGTGTTCTTCATTATGGTGCTGTTAAGAGTCCTGTATACCTAAACTGTCACAGGCATCTAGCACACATGGTACCTGATGCGCATGAAATTCCCAGCTGGAAGTTTGTACCGTGTCAAGAAGAATTGCTACTTCTTGCATGCCTTCTTTTTCTGGCTCCAAGTTGATGTAGCATAGGATCTCTTTGATTTTGTCTACCAAAGCCTTTTAGAGGGTTCAAGGATAGATATGTAGTCTGACCAGAAGGAGCCTCAAGCAGTACTTTATGATGTCTCTTCCTGCAACATACTTTCATGATTGTGTGACTGAAGAAGTAACACTGAAAGATGGAGAAAATAAACACATCCCTGCTTTCCAACATTGGGTCCATATGCCTTTACACAGGACCAAGTGCCAGGCAAAGTACTGATACTGTATGGATGCACAGGTAGAAGACAGGAATGTTGAGCTCATGTGTGACTTCTATGATCTTTTCGTCAGTCTGCCTTAGATTCAGGGAGGATTTGGTTATCAATACCAACTTTTCACTAAGTTTAACACCCAGATTCCATTCAAAAATGTTTCCAGAGTTTCTTTTTGTCATCTCAGCTTATTGCCATTCTGTACTCAATGGGTTAGAGTGAATACAAGGTGGCATACTGGAGCTTGTGTGTTACACTGTATTTCTCCTTATCAGTCTTTGTTGAAGGTATATTGAATTTATTTTTTATATTGAATTTAGGGAGATATAAAACAGAGTTAATGGCATAATTGAGTCCAATATAGCCAAACAGCTCCACTTTGCAGAGTACTGAGCCATGATCAAAAGTCACTGGTGGACTTTCCAGTTCATGTGAAGTAGACACATCTGCACCTGATCTTCTGCACTTCAGCAAAATAATGATTGTCTGACCTACTTTGTGAGACAAGTCTCTGAAGCCCCAGAATTCTAAAGTTCTCAACTTTTCAACATAGTAAAAGTAGTAATCTGTCTGGAAGCCAGCAAAAAAATTGCTTTTGGCCTATGAATGCTGTCTCATTTCCAACAGCTCAAGAACTGCTTGTCTAGCATGTCACAATGTAACCAAGTAGTCAAATGTTTCCAGCAAATAGCAGAGAAGACCCTGAGAACCAGCTGTACTCCCTACTTAGTGAGACAGTAAGCAGAAGAGGGACAGTATTCTTACATAAACCTGTGGCTGGCCATAGATAGCAACAAGCAGTGATCTATTTTATAGAGTAAATTGAAGCTGCTTATCACAGATACCAGTCTCCTCTGTTCTTGCTTTATTGAATAATTTTATAAGCATTATTATTATTATTATTGTTATTATTACTATTATTTTATGTATTTGGTACAGAGTCACACTAGAAGGTTCAGACTTATGGTGATCCTCTTGTTTCTAGCCTCCCCAGTGCTGGGATTATAGGCATGTGGCACCATTCCTGGACTCGGTCACTGGCTCAGCACACCTGCAAGCAGGGCCAGCACAGCATGCAGTGCTAGGCATCAAACTTGGTCCCTGCACTTGCCTAAGTTTGCCTAAGAAGGTGCTTTAGTCCACTGAGCAATCTTGCCAGCCCCTTGTAGGCAATATATATATTTGCAAAACCAGAGATTGAACTCAGGCCCTTGTACTTGCCAAGGAAGCACTTATTCCACTGAGCCATCTCCCTGGCTCCCCCTTATGATCAATATTAAAAGAAATTTAGTAATATCTCTTTTAAGTAGAGGACAACATCTCTATGCACATCTCTGGCCTTAGAAACCAAAGCAAAGTTTAGTTTTAAATTAAACCAAGCTTGTGTCACTATGACTTTGTTTCATGCAAATGTCATCAGTGCTCTGCTAAATTCATTGATGTGGATTGAGAAAAACATTCTTTTTTTACTCAAGGGGAGCAACTAAGCATCAAGCTCAGGTTCACCACATTTGGTAAGGATAATCGTAATTCACTCACAATGTCCAGCAATGCAAGATGGCAGCCGCCACAGGATTGGGAGTAAAAATCCTTGCAATTTCTGACCATTGGAAAAAGTTGAAGAAGGCCAGAAAAGAGGAGGAGATGGTACAGCTAGCTGGGGTCTAGAAGATGACAAAGACATGACACTTATGAGATGGACAATTATGGTAATTGGGCATCCAAGAACAATTTATGAAAACTAAACATACAGCCTTAAAATAGAACGTGGATCAAAATACTCAGAAGCAACCCCCTTTGTAAGATTTGTAACAAAAAATAATATGAATGGAGTTAATAGTTCTAACGGAGTGGTGGACCGAAGAGCCATATAAGTTCTCTAGCAAAGTGGCTGAAGTCATATAGAATCAAAGTTCTTCAGCAAGAGCTTCAGCACTTAATCATTTCTAAAGAAAATATAAAACTTCCTCAGCCACCTGAAGGACAGTGTTACAGCAATTAATCAAAAACTCCACAGGCCCTCCCCACCAGCCTCCACCCCACTTCGATTTCAAAAGTCTTCATTTTCCACAGTAGTACATTTTCGAGTTAGGCCTTGTAGACCTCAAAGTACTGCAAAGAAAGCTCCCATTCAAGCCAGTTTATCTTAAGATACTGTAAATGATACTAATTTTTTGTCCATTTGAATATATAAGTTGTGCTATAACAAATCATCCTGTCAGGTGTAACCACTGTCCACATAGTTGAACTGGGATCAAGAAAGTATATTCAAATTGATCTCCATCTTGACTGATGGGGCACATCTAATTTAATAGTGAAAAGACTCATCATGCAATCACCTTGCTGTTGATTTCATGGCCCAGGCACTGCCTTCCCCCTCCTTGCCCCGGCCCCACCACCTGGAGCCCTGGCCTGGGTGGCTGGTTGAGTGGATATGAAGGCTCCAGGTTGCAGCCTGTGGGACTACTGTTTGGTGTGGGGGAGCTTTGTGCTCTGTCTTATTTTAAGTCTTAAGTGACACCCCCTTCTAAGCCATCCACCTGTCCCTCCCTCCCTTACTCCTGATCTTGGCTGAAGCATAGATTGTAAGCCTCTGACCCCCTCTGAAATTGGCCTTTGATGAGGAATTCAGGGCTTTCCCCATCTCTCCCCCACCTTGATGGAGGGGTGCTGCTTTTCCCTCCTCCTCCCCTTTGTCACACTGTCACCCCCAGCACTATCCATGCCCCTTCCTTCCCCTGTCCATAAGCCCTCAGGTAAGTTTGGAAAGAGTCTCTGACTTCCCTCCTTTAACTTTGGAACCACAGTCATTCATTCTCCATCAGCCTGGGAAATGAGTACTGGGCCCTGGTCTGCTGCCTGCTGCCACCATCAGCCAATGTCTTAGCTCAGGTGTGATGAGGTGAGCAGAGCAGCTGCTAGGGTCATGCAGAACTGCTGGTACCCCAGGTCCCTGGAGGGCAGACCAAGTAAGGCCACATGAAGACACTTCTAAGCACATGCAGTCTGTCTGGATTGTTCCTGCTTCCCCACCCACCTCACTTTGGAGCTGAACAAGGTTTACGCAGGCTTTCGGGCCTTTGTCCAGGTGCCTTTGGCTCCATTTGGGTCCAGTGCACAGTCTGAGAACTGGAACAGAAGAATCTGGCCACTGTGGTGTCTGACTTTGGTGCAGCTGCTTCTCATACTCACCAGGGACAAAGGAGCAGCTCAGTGTGAGGCAGATCCTGGAGCTGGCAGCCTGACATCCTGGCTCCTGCTGCTTCTTCCAACTGTCTGTTCAGGATCACTAAATGCTGAAATGTTGAGGCGTATGAAATAAAGGCAATTCATGGTGTTAAAAAATAATAATAATTCACTCACAACAAACTGTTTTATTTTCCTTAAATTTGTTTTCTTGTTGGTGTAACCATTTATAGAGATAAATTTCACATACTGTTGTGGAAATCCCAAGAAACAAGCAAGACCAGGACAGGCTTTTCAGAAGGACTTCAATAGTGCACTGCCCCAGACATTAGAAATATTTAAAAATAAGCTGGGCCCTGAACCAAGAAGAGGTCCCCTTTTATACAATTTGGGATGTTATTCAAGTAGAGATATAGAATAAAACAAAGGCAGGTAGTCATCCTAGCACCTATCCCCATCTTTTACTTGAAAGAAGACACATCTGGTGTGCCTCAGGATGTTAGGATGTTCTGAAGCTTGTTTATAACTGAACTTGTTAGTTTCAATGGTGATGGTAACCAGTATCATCTTTTTAAAAGAGATTTTTGGGAGAGAACTTCTTGAAGTTTCTCCCTTATCAGTGAGAAAAGCCCATGACCTGATAATACAGCACAAGTCCACATTTCTGAGAGTTTGCCCACAAAGTTACTTATGGGGAGTTTACACAGGGAGCGAGAGGCTTCATTTCTCTCAAAGTTCTGCTTTATTTTCCCACCCCTTTGATGCTCTCTATAAGTGAACTTTTATTAAAGAGCATCACTCTGAACATCTTCCATTTCATCTTGGAGGGGCAGTTCTCCAGCAAGCAAGAGTTAGTGTCTAGTCAAGATCATCAGTCAGGGGCTGGTTTGTCTGTCTAGCAGAGTTTCTATAGCTGTTTGGATGTTTGTGTGAAGTACTGGTAGAGGGCAGAGAAGGATGAGATAGAACCCTAAGATTTCTAGGAATATCACTATCATGGTTTTGAACCCTCCAAAAGTGAAAAATCAGCCTTCCAAAAAGTATCTAAGGATTATCCTTGCCACTTTTGGACTGGGATATGTGCCTGTTTTTGGATTCTGACAGTGATGTCTTTAATTAACATGCCATTCTCGACAAATTTCACACAACTCTCCCTCATAATTTAGGAGGTACTTTAAACCCAAACTACTCTGACAAGTGACATTTTTGATGACTCTTGTGTCAATATATTAAAGCCCTTTGTAGTCTTACTGGTGATGAGCTGTTTCAAGGAAAATAAAACAGAGGGTGTTACGAGAGGCTGTGAGTGTTCCTACCAAACCTGAAGCTGTGCATGATGTTAGTTTCTACCTTGGGCAAAAACAGTAACACTCTTGACAGCCCACATGCATCACTTGTAACCTGGTGAAGGAGTTGAGCATATAGATAGTGGTACAGTATTCTTACATTCTGTCCTGCGTGGTTTGGAGAAAGCTTAGTTTTGTGTAAAAGGCTATCATTTTTATCTCTTTTTCTTTTAGCACAGACTTCAAACAACATTTTGGAAATAGGGTGGGACTTTGGATCCTAACAGATATAGGGCTAGTTATCCCATGGATCACAAACTGAGGAGGTTATCTGCTTGTGAGTCTAAGTTTCCCTCATGCCTATATACTCATAATAGCTATTATACAGAAGGGTTAGCCTTTTAACAATTTCCAACCACTTGGAACAGTTGCAGTGGGAGCACTTCTCTAAGAATTTTTTCCCAAGAATGAAGCAAAAAGAAAATTATAACAGAAAGGAAAAAAATACTTCTACAGTGGTTGCAACCTCATGAAGATCATCAAGCTTCTATCATGCATCAACTCATCAGCTTCCATTGTGACTAAAGCAGGGCTCTCATCACTGGCAACAGCTCTGCTTCACAGGGTCACCTAATTTGGTTGGTCATGATCCTGTAGGCAGGTCCACACATCTTGTGCTATTATCTTCATCCAGCTGTGGTGTTTCCAAGGTACTGCTCCTGCAATATTAAAGGCAGTGGGAGAAAATATTGTAGTGTGGAGACCTGGGCTGGTAGTATCTGACCTTTGGACCCAAACAGAATCTCTAGGTTTATTTTATTTTATTTTATTTTATTTTATTTTATTTTATAGAAAGGTCTACAGGTTGTTCAGGGCCTCACTACTAGATCTGACTCATAGTGACCCACCCATTTATAGCCTCTCAAGATCTAGGATTATAGGCACATGCCACCAAGCCCAGTCTCAATGGCTGTCTCAGTGTACCCCGGGGGAGGGGTTGGCACAGGCAGGTCCAGGAATTGAACTGTGGCTATAGAAATATAGATATGAGACAAAAGCCTAATGTCCCAGAGAGAGCAACGAACAATACACAGAGCCCAGGGAGACCTGCTGTCTCTCACTTGTAAATTCCCAGCAAGCTGGGATTCAAGGCTGTAGATAACAACTTCTTCTGCTGCCCTGTTCTTTGATCACTTGCTGGGATGCTATCAGCTAGCATTTGTGTGGACCTAATGTTAGGCAAATGGTGGAAGTCAGTAGAGATAGTAGTTTGTGTTCACTTAAGTAATTATGCACATTCCTTCGCCTGCCTTTAGCCCTCAATAAATGTGAGATGCTTCTGAAGTTCTAGGCTCACTTGAAGAGAGACTAATCTCAGTGAGACCATTGAAGTTATATTCATCAGGTCTTCTCATCATTTCTCATGGCACTGACTGATAACATACAACAGCTGGCCCATGTGCCTGCTTGCAGATGCTTTAATCCACTGAGCTATCTAGGTTTAAAGGGTAAATTGAGTCTGCTAAACTTACAGGCATTTTGTCCTGTACCCAGCTGTGGATACCTTGCATGACTATTCACAAAGTCTGCATCTGTCTCCTAAGAGTAAATTCTCCTAATTATTGAAAACTTATTGATGAGTAGTCCTTCTTTTTCAACAATTGTTTGAGTGTCTGGTTCTTGTATTATATGTTTCCAGAACTCTGAGGTTGAGATGATGTATTTTTTAGTTTATTTTAACATTCAATGAGTTCCTGAACTGTCTCAGCCATGAACGCTGGCCCATTTTGTAATCCAAAAGTTACAGGGAGTCAAAACCTTGGGATGATGTCTTTTAAGATCCCCTTTGCAATTTTAGTCTTTTTTGTCTGGTGGAAAAAAGTGTAAACCCAGCCTGTGAAGGCTCAAAATAACATTAAGATATGTCAATGGCCTCCTACCTGAGGAAGCTGAGTGAAGTCACCAACAAAGTATTCCCATGGATAGATCCTGAATTTTGTGTATGGGAGGGCTAGTGGACCTTTGTTTTTGGTTATTCTATGCATATTAGAAATTGTTTGCAAACAACTCAAGTGACTGCAGTACACTGAGGCATGTAGAAATGATAACCTCACAATAATATCTCTACTGTCTTTTTTTCCATGTGAGATGCTTGATGGAATTGCCTCACAAACCTAGAGGCCTTCATTACAAGGGTAGCCAGTTTCCTGTCAGAGAATCCCTACCATCTTCTCTTGATATAGCCCCAGGTTCTCTTGTGATCCATATTTTTTCAATTTAAGTGTAGTTTGGGGACTCTGGGGGTGGGTGTTCTGGGATAAAGGGTAGGGCCAAGATCCCCTCTTGGATTGTGAGACTGCCTTACCAGCCAATTTTGCTTTTCTGTCTGCTTTCTGGTTTTCTTTGGACTCTGTCATACCAGTCCATTGATGTCCTCTTCAGTGTGTAACAGTCAATTTTATTGGTAACTCTGCAACACTGAGGTGTGAATTTTTCTTTCCTCTTTCCCTCTAGATATCAGGAGCGTCCTCCACTTTTACATAGATCTATGAATATGTAGCCATGCCAACACATATTTGGAATTACTATAGATATTAATCTCCATGTCCTTAACTAGTAACAAGGTCCTTTTTGGGGCTATTACCTCATTCTGAACAGAGGTCATGGTATGGAAAGGCTGGCTTTATAACAGAGTCCTAAATCACTACTGCACATCCTGCCTATTTGACCCCTTCAAACACAAAACTACTTCCACCTATAAAATATTCGATATCTCTGTTTTCCATGAGATGTTGTGTGAGATCTCCGTGTCTTTAGAATACCTTATTCACTATTTCCACAGTCTTGAAGAAGATCTTCCAGTTCAACTGGGAGCAAAGTGACCAAGTTAAGAGTATTGTCTCTAGTTACACAAGCATTTTCATGTCAAGGCCCCTGATGCCAAGACATCCTCCTCTAGTTAGATAGTCAAGGTTCCCCATCTGGTTCATTAGGGTTATAACTGAATGTGGCACTCAAATAGTTGTTCCAAAGTCAACCTGTCAGCTTCCTATGTCAGTAGGGCAGTGTCAATAAGTGTCTTAAAACATTGTGGCTATACTAGGCCCACAATGTGTAATTGTTATAAAAATTATACCACTGAATGATTCCAGGATCCCATAACCTGGGTTAAGACTCCAATGACATTTTCTTTCATTCATAGGCTTGTAGGAATAAGAGCTTCCTTATGTCAGGTATAACGAAGGCTGGGGCTTGAGTCAAAGCTTCTTTGATCTGTTTAAATGCCCTGTCCTTTTAAGTTTTTAGAGGAAAGGCTCTTTTCCTCCCCATTGTATCTTTGTAAAGAGGCTTGAATAGTAATGAGAAATTTGGGATCCAGATTCAAGAAAATTTCATTTCCCCAAGAAACTTTCTTACTTAATATTAAGTGTTTGGGATTAAGAGAGCACAGACAGTTTCCATCTGTACTTTTCTATACCCAACTGATGTTTATCTGTGTCACTCTGAAGCCTAAGTATGTGACCTCTTGTCAAAGTTGTGTTTTTTTCTTGGATATTTTATATTCTGTTATGCAGAGTAAAAGAAGGAGAGCTTCCATTTCCAGCTAAGAGTCCTCTTGGGTTGGAGCAGCCAAATGGAGGTCATCTATAAACTGTAATAAGGTGCAATTGTCTATTGGGGTGATGAAATCATTGAGATCTGTAGCTATCATATCTCCAAATATTTTAGGGAAGTCTTTGAATGCTTGGAGAAATCTAGTCCAGGTTAGCTGTTCCTTTGTGTCAGTGATCGGATCTTCCCATTGAAATGAAAATATTGACTGACTGACACAACCGCATAAAGAAAAATGCATCTATTAATTCTAAGCAAGTAAAACAAGCACTTGCTAGAATTAGTCCTATAAGCATGTATGGACTTGGCACCATTGACTCAATAGCCCAATTTACAGCATTCTAATTCTTTACTGGCCTATAATCATTGGTCGCTGACTTACATACTGCCAAAAGCAAGGTATTCTAGAACTGTTAAAATTTCATCATATAAGAGCTGTTTAACATGTCCTTGACTGTTTAACATTTTTGTATGACTTCCTGGAAGGTGTACTGGTGAACTTTAACTGGAGTTATCCCTGTATTTAATTACACTATCACCAATGTTTCATTTGTCACCAGCATTCATGAAGTATCTTCAACCCATACCCCAGGAATCTTATGTAACAGCTAAAACAGTTCACCAATTTTTGACATTTTCAAAAGTCCTTAATTGTTTTGTAGTTACTGAAAAATTAGGTTCCCCTTTGTCTCTCATGTTGGGCATAGCTCAATTCACAAGGATTTTGCAATATGCTGCCAGAAAGGGTAGAGGCCATGTAGACTGAGTTTGTGTCACATTCATTCACAAGTCAGAGTAGGTAAATTCTTCTTTCTTTCTTTTTTTTGGTGGAATCAGGGATTGAACTCAGGCCCTTGCACTTGCCAGGGAAGAACTTATTCCACTGAGCCATCTCCCTGGCCCCAAGGTAAATTTTTCTTGATGTCCTTACTTCTACCTTCCATTTCCAGTTACCATTCTATGCCATTACAATCATTCCCCTATTTAACGTCTCCTTAGGAGTCCATCCTGTATTAAGAAACCATCAATCAATTTTAAATAGTTCTCAACCTCTAAAGGTCACTTTTCTAAATATTCATCAGTATATTCTTTTGCATGCATCCTAATAGGGTGGGCTTTTATGTATACTGTCCCATATATGTAAGCCTTTCTGTTTTGTTATTATGCCTCTTTTTATTTCTCTCATTTATTATGAACCTTCTACAATGAGCCTGGCTACAGCAACTTGGATTGTAAAGTGTCTTAATTTCTCCCCTCTCCCTCAGTCTGTTACTTTGTAAATTTGACTGATTTCCAACAGATGTCTAAGTAATTTTGAATCAGTGTTCTTATCTGAAACCAACAGATAACAGAGAAAGAATGAGTTCACTCTATAACTGCAATTCAAGAATTTGCAATGCAGAAGAACTCACTTAAACACTCAAATTGGTTTCTTCCTCTGAGAAGCATGTGTTCATCTCAGATACCCATTTCTGCATTGGGTCTTTAAATTTTGGGGGCCTAGTGTTTTTCAGTTCTTTATAAATTCTAGAGAGCAGACTTTTATCTGAGTACTTATTTGTAATGATATTTTCCAAATTTGTGGGTTGCCTTTTCACTTTGTTGGTAATTTCTTTTGATGTGAAAACTCAGGACTTATGAGAACTTGGACTATATTGTCATGTAACTCAGTTGTGTCCCAAATTTTCTGATCAAGGAGATTATGGGGCTAAAGAGGAAAGTGATCAATGATGTAGAGTGTGCCTAAGGAGAGTCACATGGAGAGAAAACATTCTCTCAGGATTTCACAAAGAGCACATTGGCCAAACAATGGCCGTGACTCATCCACATGGCTTACACTGACAAAGGTTCTACAATCTGAGGTACAGGATCTCAGGATACATCCGGAGGGGATTTCACTGACCTTATCAGACCCAAAAGCTACAACTCTTGTTGCATAGGTCCTGCTTTACCTTGGTCTTAACCATCCAGCA
>NW_004524639.1:10404305-10407030 GCF_000260255.1 Octodon degus
GCAAAGGGGCTCCTTGCCAGATCAGTGGACAAAGAAAATGTTGCATATATTCATAGTGGAGTATTATTCAGTCAAAAAGAAAAATGAAATCCTACAGCTGGCAGGCAAATGGATAAAACTTGAAGATGATATGTTACGTGAATTAGGCCAAACAGAAAAGAGTAACCACATACATGGAAAATAAAAGAAGTAGAAATAATCAATACAATTTTGACTATTGAAATTGTAAAATTTTTCGAGAGGAATTAAAAATACAAGTTGTTATTTTACAGTATATTTTTGGAAATACCACACTGAACTCCATTAAACTGCAAAATTAATAGCTGTTAATACAAATGTTAAAATATAATATCTGATATATCATTTTATCTACTCAATTGCTTTGGAACGCATACTCAATTTTATTCTCACTGGTGGATTTAGAGTTTAAAATGGGCCTCATTGATTTATTAAGATATACTTTAAATATTATTATTTGGGTTAACTTTAATACAACAATGTTAGTATCTATTTGATCATTTTCTCTTTTTAAAAATTTTACAATAATTATATTTATATCTAAGTATGAATACTATAATTCTCACAATATTAGTATTTACTTCATATTCACAACACTTTTAATTTTATTTAAATGTCAACTTATACTAATCTTTATTAAAAAACCATTTCCATGGCACTTGTTTAATTTTCCAAGGAGAAATTTAATGTCTGTGTCATATTTTTTGGTGATGTGACTTTGGAAAGGATGCTTCACCCAATGTGGCTGGGAGTCAGATTAAAATGGTGAGGTGCCCTTGAGGTTTCAAGTATTTTTCCCCCCTGTGGAACTGGGGATTGAACTCAGGTCCTTGAGCTTGCCAGGGAAGCGCTTATTCTACTGAGCTGTCTCCCTGGCCCCATGGGTATTGCTGTGTCATATTTTTTGATACAAGGGCTTGCTTTATAATTCCGAGTTCCCTGGCACTCACTGTATAGGCAAGGCTGGCCTCAAACTCAGCCATCATCCTGCTTCAAGTTCCCTAGTTGTGGAAATACAGGTGTGTGCCACCACATTCCAGGTGGGTCACTTGAAACTAAACTCTTCCATTTGTGATAACATTTTCATCTGAATCTGCAATGAATGAATTACCTCAGCTTTTGTTTAATATCTTTCTATTTTCCTTAATTTGAAATGTCAAGTTTGCTTTAATTTTGAATTAATTTTTGCCAGATATTCAACTCTCAGCTAATAATTTCCCCTTCAAGATTTTAAAGACTTTATGTTACCATACTTTGCTTTTCATTGAGTAGGTAATGGTGTTTCATTTTTATTTTTCTTAATCCACTGTTTTTTGACTTTTATATCAATTTTTCATCTAAGTTTTTGATACAGAGTATGTGAAACTCTGCTGTTTCACAATGTTTTGCCCTAGGTATATTCTTCTCTACAATGGTTCTTCTTTGGATTGGTGAAATGTTTAGCTTTGTGTTTCATGTCAAATGGCTGTTATAGCCTCTAATACTGAAAATCCCCTAAATCTGTTGTCTTTTCATTCTGGAAATTCAATTAAATACACATTAAATTACTGAAAATATTCATATGACAGTCATGACTGCTCTATCTGCAATTTGCTTTCCATGTTGAATAACAACAAGTAATTCAGTTCAAGAATCTCATTTTTCTAGTATTTTGTCTGATATTAAACTACCCAATAAATGTCATACTTCAATTATTTTCATTTTAATTTGTATAAAAACTAAGTCAATAATTTAAAAATGTATTTTATGATAAATTGACTAATTTTCTCTGATTTTTATTGTCTTTTATGAAGTTTAAATCCATTTACAATAACCTGGGGATATATTTTAATTTTTCTATGATTGCTTGCATTTTATTCATATTATCATATTTTTTGCTATTGATATGGAGTTTTTTTCAAAATAGATGCTTCATATTAATATTGTAGGGATAATTTGGTGCTGTAGATGATGTTATTTAATTATCCAAAATTTGTTGAGCTGGTGAAAATAATTTAACAGACTCCGAATATAAGATCAATTTAAAATGATTCTTAGACCATGAAAGGCTTTTTTTCCCTTAATATATTCTTTATCTTTTTACCGCCATTATTCTCCCATTACAATGATTCTTCAAAATCTCTTTACATACTTAGACCAAGTCACATGTATATTGTACAACCACTAAATATCCCTATTATTCAAGTGTCAGGGTAATATCTAAGATAATTTCATGTATCATGGTGACAAAATACTTTCCTAATTTGTTAGTTTTTCGATGTCTTTGAAACAATGAGCATGTTGATATGTTATTTCTTACAGATTCAGATATAGATAAATATACAAATAAATCTATATACATTAAGCTATATTCATCCAAATACTTTGATTTCTTTAAGAATTACTCAAATTTCCTATGGTAAAACTACTTGAGGGCAGAGCCTCTTACATTTCATTGTTGTTGCTTTCCTTGGTTTTTTGACTAAAGAAATTATTTGTTGTGATTTGCAAAGACATGCCAGATGTGTTCTGAGCTAAATGGATTCTGTTTTGTACAGAACATAAAATGGCCGTGACTCATCCACATGGCTGACACTGACAAAGTTTCTACAATCTGAGGTACAGGATCTCAGGAAAAATCCTGAGGGGATTTCACTGACCTTATCAGACCCAAAAGCTACAACTCTTGTTGCATAGGTCTTGCTTTATCTTGGTCTTCACCATCCAG
>NW_004524639.1:10407130-10420055 GCF_000260255.1 Octodon degus
TTTCAGAAAAGAATTGCGCTCTGATTTCTTCTATATCTCTCTTCTGCTGCTTATTTACTATCGACGCTCTTGATTCATGCATTTGAGCTGAGCTAGTATCCTCCACACTTGTTCTGGGTGGGCACTGGGTTGCTTCCCTATGTTTCTGGATTTGATTCTTTAGTGCAGATGTTATTAATTCAGGGATTTCTTTTTTCATTTCCAATCTGAATTCTTTTATAACTTTCTGCAGCTGTTTTGTTTCAGAAGCTGTTGATTCTTTGCTTTCTGCTGTGTGATTTCCAATTTTTTCTGTGTTAGTGTCCTCTGCACTTGTTAAGAGTGGGCTCAGGTTCTGAGGTTGCCTTTTGTTCCTTCTCTTCATTTTTTGTAGCACTGTCTTCTGCCCTTTGTTGTAGATCTTTGCAGTAGTTGTAACCTTCACATGTGCTGAAGTTGAGGTGGAGCTCTACAGAGTTTGGAGTTATCCAGCTGCATCTGCCTTAGGTCTGGCTGCTGTGCTCAGCTCCTTCCTGCTGCGGACCTGGGCTAGGACTGGGTCTGGGGGTTCCCGGAAGTCGGCAGAAATTCCTACTCAGCGGGAGGGGTGGGGCAGGTAGGGCGGAGTGGTGGGGGTGGCCGGAGGGGGTGGGAGAGGGTCCGGCCCACACTGCACCTGGGCTGGGAATGGTCCCGCCGGCGCAGGGTAGCAGGAAGCTCTCCACACACTCACCGGACCTGGGCTAGGACTGGCTCTGGGGGTTCCTGGAAGTCCCCAGAAATTCCTACTTGGTGGGAGGGGTGGGGAGGTATGGCAGAATGGTGGGGGCCGGCCCAAGGGGGTGGGAGTGGGTCTTGCCCACACTGCGCCTGGGCTGGGACTGGTCCCACCGGCGCAGGGTAGCAGGAATCTCTCCACACACTCACCGGACCTGGGCTAGGACTGGGTCTCTGAGATGATTGTAATAATAATTTCAATCAGCTTTTTGAAAAGAACCATTAATGTGTAGAATTTTCAATTTGACTAACTCTTTATGCTGATATCTGTGATCTGAGCAAGTACACTGAGGACAGCAATGGGCAATACAAAAGCCATGCTAGAATACTTCTCACTATACTCAAAAATTATTAATTAGCTATTCTTTTTTTTCCAGTACCAAGAATTGAACTGAAATATTGCTTGGTGCAAAAATGTTTTATACAGAAAAATAAAATTTAAAGTTTTAAGAAATACGTAAAAGTACTTTTGGTTCCCAATTTGAGTGTTTAAATGATTTCTTCTGCATTGCAAATTATTGAATTTCAGTTATAGAGTGAACTCGTTCTTTTTCTGTTATCCGTTGATTTCAGATAAGAACACTGATTCAAAGTTACTTAGAGGTCTGTTGGCAATCTAATTTACAAAGTAACAATCTGAGTCCCAGGGGAGAAAATAAGACACTTCTCTTGGTCTTTTAAATGTGTACCATTTCTAATGTCGTATCAAGTATTATACTCTCTTTTAAATAAATTTTTAAAAAATTAAAAAATATACAAGGAAAAATTAAATTTTCTTGAAAACAACAATTAATAGTCAATTATTTGTCCAAACTTGCATAATTATATCTGTTAATCTGAGAAAAATATTTGACTATTAAACATAGATAGTATAAAAAAATGGTAATTAGCTATTCTTTTTCCCCCCAGTACCAGGAATTGAACTCAGGACCTTGTGCTTGCCCAGCAAGCACTTATTCTACTCAGCTAACTCACTAGCCCATAATTAGCTATTCTTGTTTTGAAAATCTGTGACATAAGTATTGTTGTGTGTTAATCTGTTTCTCTCTTTATTTTTACTTTTGTTTGTATTTTTCAAAATAAAATTTAAAAATAAATAATTCAATCTTTTTTTTTGAATGGATATTTTAAGATGCTCTATGTTTTTCAAAATCCCATTTTAGTTCTTTGTGTACTTCTAGTAATTTGTCCATTTTACTTGTGTTATATGATATATGTCATACTATTAATAATAATTCTCTCAAGATTTATTTATTTATTTATTTGGTACAAGGTATTACTACACAGCACAGACTCACAGTGAACCTCCTTTCTCAGCCTCCCCAGCAGTGGAATTACAGGTGTGTGCCACAACAGCCTGGTTTTGGTGGTTGCCATGGTGTACCTGGGGTCTTGGGGCAGCGTGGCATGTGGTACTGAGAATCAAACTTGGGTCCTGGCACTTGTCATGCAGGGACTTTGACTGAACTATCTCCACAGCCTAACAATAATTCCTTTTTTAATGTATGTAGTACAAGGTCTACAGGGTCTCACTATTCAGATCGGACTCGTAGTGATCCTCCCTGTTTTTCAGCTTCCAAAAGGCTGGGATTACAGGAGCGCACCATCACATCCAGTGTCAGTCACCATCTCAGTGTGCCCAAGGCACTCTGGGGATTGAATACATGTCCCTGCATCTGCCTAAGCAGGATCTTTAGTCTGCTGAGCTATCTGGCAGGCCCTAATAATATTTTTTTCTTCAGAACCAGGGATTGAACTCAGGCCCTTGCACTTGCCATGAAAGAGCGTATTCTACTGAGCCATCTCCCCAGCCCCAATAATTCTTAATGATCTTCATTTCTGTAAGACTTTTCATTACACTCTTTGCATTTTGTTTAGTTTTTCAGAAGAACTTTTGTTTGTTTTCATACTTAATTTTATGTATCCACTTCGTGAAGCTAATGTGCTCAGTTCTTTTGTTTAACACTAGATGATACTTCAAGATATTATATTTTAAACATCATAGATCGTTATTTTTATTCTGAAATTTTTGCTTGTTTTCTTGAATAAGTGATCTTTCTTTTGCTGCACACATTTAGGGACAATTTTCTTAGAACTTCTGTGGTTGTTTTTAAAAATGAATTTGTGAGTTTTGACCGAAGTATATCTGAAGAGCCCCTTACTCTATCATTCCATGATTCCCATAAAATCAGATAACAAAAGGAGATATGAGCTGGCTCAATCATGTTGATAAATGTAAAGATGTTTTTCAGTCCTTTATTTGACTATATAATTTCTCTCCTATTTGACTCTGAGTTTTCTACTCCAGCTTCTATAGCTATAATTTAAAAATAGTTTTACTTATCATTCATTCAAATGTTTCGTTTGTGAGCAAGTCTCCCATCAATTTCAAAAATATTTTGGTCTCCCTCAATATGTTCTTTTTTCTCATTCACACTCTCCTCTGTAGCATTCTTTCTAGCTACAGTCAAATTTTTGCTGCAATCCTTAATTGAAGTAAGATCTTGCATTTGAAGTCACTATGCTGATTTTTGGACAAGTGCTTTATTCATTTAATTAATGTTTTATGTAATAATATAAATGTACATTTAATACTTCCACTGGATAACTGATATTATAATGAAAACATTAATTCTTTGTTTTTGAAAAGTTATCATATTTATTTAAATGTGATATTTGTGCTTAATATTCTCATGTTCCTTTATTACATGTTTACATATTAATGTAATTTGATCATATTATACTTTTGTTTTATATTATGAACCTTATAACTATAATTTCTGCAATATTGTAGGTCTGATAATGATATTTTGGTGGGTTTTACTCTAACTAACCTAACTTATTCTTCTAACAGCAGATTATATTTTGGTAAAATTTAATTATGAAATAATGCTCTGACCCTTTGCTATGTTTTCAATTCTTGCTTCTGAAAAAATTCATCTTAGGACTCAACCACAAATAAAATAGTCTCTAGAGATCTTTATATATACAAGCACCCTATGATATTAATTTTAAATTGTTTTGAAAATTATTAAACATAATTTAAATAAATGGAATGATTCACTTTGCTTAATGATATAAATACTAAATAAAAAGGATGATGCTTCTCCAAACAATTATTTATAGATTTAATACATTTTAAGCTTAATTTCAATATGGTTTTGATGTGTTATTCTACCATTTGTATGTAACATCAAAGGCAGGTATATTCAAGACAGCACAGAAATGGGACCAGATAATGGGTCTTCATGTTAAGGACTATTACATTTAAGAGAGTGTGTTAATATGCAAGAACAAATAGGTAAATATGATAATAAAGGGAATTCAAAAACTAACATAAGCTGCTTTAGAAATCTGATAGTACTAAAATTCTGATTGAATGAATTTGACTAATTAGGTTATCTTATTAAAAAACCATGTATATCACAGCATATACAAATACATTGGAAAGAAAAGTGACCAAAAAAATAAACATGTATATCACAGCATGCACAAATACATTGAGAAGAGACAAAAATGTCAGAGGACAAGGAATTGAGACTGAAAGTGTGAATGAAGAATAAAAAGACATTATAAAGTAATAGAAAACTAATAAGAAAAACAATATTTATGATTTTAAATGGTAAAATAAGAAATGTCCTTTTTTGGGATTTTAGGGAAGTGTCTACAGGGTGTTCAGGGTCTCACTGGTAGATCAGACTCTAATGATCTGCCTGTTTCCAGCCTCCCATGAGCTGGGATTACAGGCACGCACCACCATGCAGTTCTCAATTGCCACCTCAGCACGCCTCAGGGGCAGAGCTGGCACAATGGCCTCAGGGATCAAAGCCCTGGCGCCTGGGCCTGCTTGCAGGCTCTTTAATATGCTGAGCTATTTGGCCAGCCTGAGAAATGTCCTTTTAAGTTGGTATTGGTGGCACAGATTTTTACTATGAACTTAAAAGTTGTAGAAAAAAAGTTATTGCAGAGATTCTTGATACCAAACTGACCTACAAAGCAAGCACATAAATACCGATTCAAAGTTTAGTAGCTCTACCATAGTCTCACATTTGAAAAGGAACCACCTGTCGGAAGTGTGATCTTGGCATACATGTGTCTCATCTTGACTCATCTCCGTGTTCAGCAGCTGATGTCCTTGGTCAGTTAGATCACCATGAGCAAGATGTCTAACACATTATCTTGATCTTCACAGAAAACAAAGTAACTGATTCAAGTCAATGGTGCATATTGTATGGAAAAACTGCTGAGATTAGTGCTACCCATAAAGGCCTAAGACAGACTGGAGTTATGAAATGTATTTAATTCACTAATCAGCACAGAACCTAGAGTTACCCTTTAAAGTAAGAGTGAACTACATCAGTGCAAGGGAGATAGCTCAGTGGCATAAGTCTCTGCCTGGCAAGCATAAGGTCCTTGAGCTCAAGCCTTGGCTTAAAAAAAGTGTGCTACATCAAGTTCAAACAAATGTATTTCTAATTTCATCTGCTGCCTTAGATATCATTTTGCCCCAGAGAAAATTAACACTATCTGAAAGAATGTACTTTGCATCCATCAATATCTGGAATGTATCATATTTTATCTTTATCAAAGAGCATTATACACAGTTTTGATTCATTTGGGATGGATAAGCACAAAAATTATTTGAATTCCTTCACCCTCTGTAGTCTAAAAGAATTTTTACCTTTCTTGAATCTAGACTATTGGATATTGATCCACTATATTAATGTCATAATTATTTGATCTGTATAAACAACTATGTTAGGTGACTTAGTACAAAGCATATGTTTATGAGAAGAGACTGGCATATAAAATTTAGGATAAGAGGATATGTCAACCCCCAAATTTTATTTTTTTATTTAATTTTTTCATTTTATGTATTTTATATTTTTAAATTTCAAAAGGTTAATATGCACACAAATGAACATACAAGCTATATATGAAATTGGAAATACAGGGTCTCACTATGCAGCTTGGAGTTCTAGTGATCCTCCTGTTTTTAACCTTCCCAGCACTGGGATTTCAGACATATGCCACCACTCCTGGACTTGGTTGCAGACGCAGCTTGCCAAAGCAGGCACTTAGTCTGCTGAGCTATCTCTCTGATCCAACCCCAAAATTTTAGAAGTCCCAAAAACATGAAAAATTCTTTACATATTCTCCAAAATAAAGGACAAATTATTAGTTCTTGTTACTCAGTAGGAAGGAAGCATGAAACCAGGTAGATCTCTTAAAAACTTGCAAATATATCCCACATGTGCCAAAAATGCTGTACCCAGTAGAATACATTACACAAAAGGCAGTCAGTTTTAGCTGGGACCAATTTAAAAGCAGTTGGTTATAAGTCCATGCTGCAGTTTTAGAGAATCTGATGCTTGGCCTATATGAATTAGTAGATTGCATGGTTTTACACTGCTCGTGGGAAAAAGGACTCTATGGAACATATAGGGAATTCCAAAGGGATGTTCAAAGCATAGATATTGTACGTTTCTGGATCAAGACGGTATATTATGAAGCATAGCAGTAAACAGAATGAATTATTTGGGAAAGCATCCTGACAGTTACTTTTGCCTTGTAGCTAGAGCACTTCATCATTAAATCTCATATAATACTGTTTGGTCATTATATTATATTAATTTGTATATTTATAGCTTGTATATTCATTTGTGTATATGTTAACATTTTTGAAATTTAAAAATACAAGCTGCAAATGAGAATTATACAAAATGTTTTTCAACTAATAAGTTCTGAAAAACTACTATGCTTCAGCAATAAAAACATACAAATTTATGAATAAGAAGTGGGGCAAAATTAATAACAAACATCGCTCTTTAGAAAAGGAAAACACTAAGAAATGTAAAATTATCCAAATCTTATTAATAATCAAGAAATTTGAAATTAAAATGAAATAAAATTCACTACACAAAATTGTTAAAAATTTTATGTACAAAGCTCTACAACACCAAATGCTGCCAGATATATGGAGGAGGGAGGTTTTATCATGTTTCTTATGGAGGGTTTAGTTAGTGCATAAACATAAATTGTCAGGCTTTGTGTGTTCTACAAATATCAATTATTGGCCAGAGAAAGCCTCATTCCTTTGTGTGTGGTAATGTCTTATGGGATAGGTTACTCATATGGGATTAGGCACCAGAAAGAGGTAAGAATGAATTGTTACCAAGTAATAATCATAGAATATGAGGAAAAAGTACGCTATTTGATAAAGAAGATCACAAAGAGAGTCTATAGTTTCTACTGATGATCATCACTTGTAACACTCAGAACCTTTTGTTTCTCAGAATATGATTTTTTTTCCCAAACGTATCTCCAGGACTCTGGTCACAATTTCTAGGAAATTTTTCAAAACCAGAGCTAAAAACAAAATTATTCATGTTCCAAGGCACTGCTCCTAAGCCATAATGGATACTTCTCATATTTTTTCCACCACCCACTTTAGAGTTTTCTTTCCCATTTTCCTAGCATTTATGCTGGTCTATGGTACTTTCTTTGGTTTTTGATTAATAACTTCAGTAATTGCTCTGTCTTGGTCATTTACACATAAAATTTTATCTGGGAATAACAAAAAGGGAGATTGCTCAACTTTTAAAATATTACTTCCTTGCCCCACTTTTGTAATAACATCATTACCTTCTCATAGCAACCAAGGTCCTCTTTTCCTTGGCAATAGAGAAACTCTTCTCTGTTAGCTCATTTCTTAGTACTAGGATGCCAAGATGTCCTGGGATAGCAACAGACTTAAATTTAGTGTGTCTCTTGTGTGTACCCTGGTTTTTATATGCTTCTAGGATAGCAAACTGAGAGCTTTACAAGAATAAGTTAAAGTAGTGGAGAAAAGCACAGATTGCCCAATGGGTTGCTGAAATATTTATGGGTAGAATCACTACCACTTTCACTCTCTGGTCCTCTAAATCTTGTGAATATAAAAGCGCATAATACTCATTGGATTAAGGTGCATATAGCACTCAGAGCGACAGTGTCCTATTCTAAATAAGCATTATTTTCAAACTGGCAATATGGTGTTTAATCTAGAGATTTCTCTATTGTTCAGTTCATTGGTTTCTCTAATGTTCTTCAATTTTGTATTTTAAGGAAGGGTCTAAAGGGTGTTCAGGATCTCACTACTAGATCAGACTGTAATGATCTGCCTGTTTACAGCCTCCCAAGAGGTGGGAATACAGGCACACACCACCCGGCCCAGTGAGATGGTATCATCTACGTGCTGTGATATGTGATACATTTAGTACCTCCCAAAGTTATATCCTCACTGTCATGTATACTTTTCTGTCAAGTGAAACCCTTGGGCAATGATGATTTTATAAAGAATTCCATGTTAATTATACTTTGATATCACTTTACTCATGTAATTATCATATCTGAGGCACTACTGGGAAAAATAAAAATGTAATTTGAGGATATATTTTATCCTCATTGCTGGGACAAAATACACAACACCAAAAATCATGGAAGGCAAGATTTATTTATTTATTACATATTTGGTACAGATCTCACTACGCCACTCAGACTCATAGTGATCCTCCTATTTTAAACAGGCACAGTCTAGTTGGCCACTCAGAGTTCCTGGTGATGGATCTGGTACTGGTGCCAGGGATAGAACCCCAGCTCCAGTGATTACCTAAGCAGTCAATTAGTCTGGGGAGCTATCCCACCAGCCCTAGGAAAGGTTTATTTAACTCACACTTAGTGAAAGTTTCAGTCCATACTCAGCTGGCTGCAGGGCAGAGTGACACATGGCAGAGAGCAGCAGTTCATGGCAGTGGAAAACAGCAAATTGCCAAGGGAGGAGCAGCAGTTGCAGCAGTTAACAAGCCTCTCTTCCTTGATCATATTGTACTTAGGTTATCTGCCCCAGGGCAGGTGTAGCATTCACACCCATAATCCCAGCACTGAATCATGAATTAATCAAAACTTTAAAAGCCTGCTGCCCCAGTGACTGCATGAGGCCTTCATGGGACATGTAGACACAAACCATAGCATATGTCAGGCTCAGTGTGGATAAAAATACTATTTCCACAGTGTCAGAATAATATATAACCAAGTCATGATCAAGTATATGGTTCATCTCCTTATAAGATTCACACTACTGCTGGTTCAAGATAGGTTTCTGCTACTGACAGATTTTGTTTCCTACTGTCTGGAAGAGAATAGTTAGTGGGTAGAACTTGACAAAATCTTGAGGTAACAAACTTGCCTTCTAAACTATGTCATGTTGAAGTCATATACTATAACCATTTCTGCTTATGGTACAGAACTTGTTGGTATTTTTTCAGTATGAACAGTGATGTCAGTGTCAATAAATTTAAGATGAAAAAGTAGGCTCACAGAAATGTTCTTAGAGTTGTGCCCACTTTCAACTTTTTTTAAAAAAATACACTTGGCAATGTTTTCTTAAAACTTCTCTGGAACCATCATGAAATAGTGAATATGTAACATATTTTTATGTTTTTCAAATGTTTTCCTCTAGAGTAGCACTTGGCAAAGTATCAATAATTGATTTGGAAATGAATATTTATTGGAATTCATTTATGCCCATTAGTTCTATATTTTCTAGGGTTTCTTTGTTTTACTGAAACACCATATTAGAGCAATTGTGAGAAACCATGTTCTCCAAAAACTTAAGATATTTACTCTATGCCCATTAAGAAAGATTTTGCTGACCCTTGTTTAATAGCTACCCACTTGATTGGTACCCACTCTATTTTTATGGTTTTTCACAAACGGTTTTGTTAAATGTTTTGCTGGGACCTAACATGTGTCACCAAATTTCTAGCATGTGACCTCAGCATCTTCTCTATCATAGTCACTGTCACAGCTTTGCGCCTGTAACAGCAATATTTACTTTTACATAACCAATTTTATACTATCTATATTATTTACACATTTGAGTTTTATAGTGGAATATTCTTTAAGAAATGTCAAAGATTAATTTTTCTTTGTCACTGAAAGTAATTTTGATATCTAGATTTGTTAAGTACACAACTATATAGAGAACTCAGTCTGTTACTACCTCACTGATCTGACAGCGCTAAAACTCCATTTTCATTTTATACTTCATAATAATTGGTCCATATGCTACATTCACATCCATGTTTATAGCAGTATAAAATATAAGTGGGAATTAATAAAATATAGTATGTTCCTTACCCTTAGTGGTGTGAGAATTTGACAAACACCTTCTTGTTGGAGTCACATATAGCAGATAAGATCACATAACCATAGAAACCTTCAAAAGAAAATTCGCTAAAATTCTAATAATTTATAATAAGGTAAAGGAAACAATTAGTTATGTGTTACAAACATAGAGTGTTTTACAGTAAAATAAATTTGGAGAAAAAACACTAAGAGTATTTGATTATGTTTGTAACCTTTGGCATGTAAACTCTTCTCATGTATGCAAGGAGTGATGTACTACTAATTGTTCTAAGGCTATCTTATATGTAAAATGAAATTTTTCTTCTCAATTAAGTTGTGGATTTCTAGTCATATAAAAATATATGTGAGCAATATATGTTTGATCACATAGAATAAAAACACAGACTAACACAAAATAGTGTTTGTGTGTATAAATGCATGGAAAGACAGAGGAATATAAAAAATGTCATTGCCAAGTGATTTATTCAATCAAATGTTGAAAATCATTCCATGTTTAGAGAAAAATGTTTATTTAATTTTCTATCCTTATATATATTACATCACTGTGTATTTATTACTTATAAAATAAACTTACTGACATAACACATAGAATGGAATGAACCCATATTAAGTACAGCATTCACTGAAATTTAACAAATATTTATTCATATAGTCAACACAATTATAAAAACATGAGACATTGATGGCAAACCATATAGAGCTTACAAATCTATGATCAGCCCACTCCAACATGTGTGTTATATGTTAGCCACCACTGATATAGAGCATTTTAATCATCTGATAAAAATTTTACCATGATTCTTGTAATTACTTTCATAGATCCTTAGTCCAAAACAAACAGGTATACATTTCTGAAACTACAACAGTAATTCTTCTTATATTAGAATTTCTTACAGTGGAATATTATTTGGACTTTTAACAAGATTGTCTTGAGACTTTTACAGGTAAATGGAGCCAACCAGAGACCATTATTATAGGTGAAACAAATCAGACTCATGTGTAAGTATCATATACTCTCCCTCATGTGAGGAACTGAAAGAGTAAATAAGGTCCAACCAAAATGTACAATAGATACTGTGAAATGGGAAGAAATTGTTCACAAGGAAATTGGATTGGAGAAAGGGGAGAGGAAGAAAAGGGAAAGAAAAAGACAAACTGCAAGATAGTTATAGCACAACTAGTTTCTCTTAATTCACTGAAAAGAAAGTTGTGTGCTAATATCATTTGGAGCAAGCTTAGAGGGCATATATTGTTTGTTGATTAACAAATTTAAAGATAACAATAGCCATTGTATGAACTGTTTTTATGTTCCTATTAGTTTTATTTGAAATTTTGTTCTACTTTTCTCCATAAAATAAAAATAATCATAAACGTGAAATAATACAGTTACAATTCTTTGGCCATATTTTTACTCTTGTTTAGTGTTGTTTTGTTTGCATTAATTTATAAACTATTGCTATCCCTACAGACATAGTATGCTTTTTTTTAACATCAACATAAAAGTGAAATTTACATCTTCATTTAGTCTAGCCATCTCCACTATTTTGATGGGCCATTTAGACCAATCTTTTTTAATATGGTTTTGTCTGCATCATGCTTTGGTCTGGTTTCTCCTTTAACATTTCATTTTTCTGTTGTTTTTCTTTTATAGTTTCAAATTAAGTATTTTCCTTTTTACTTCACTTTAAATTTACTATCAGACTATTTTTTCTATTTTTTGAGAAATCAGAATATGTGTGATTTCCATCATAATAACAATGACATCCTTCACATAGTGTGAAAAATACAAATCTAATGCTCATAAGGAGCCAAAAATTCTCATAAGTAGTCAAAGCACAAAGAAGGCATCATGATCCCTGATTGGCAGGGATTCTATGGAGCTAAAATAAACAAAGAATATGACTTTCACATAAATACAGACTCATAGGATAAAGGAAGAGACTAACATACCTAGAAATAAACCAAAGAATCTACACCTAAATTATTCTTGACATAGATATGAACATACATTTGAGAAAATATAATGTATCTAACAAATAGTGATGGGGAAAATGGATATTCATATGTGAATGACCATAACTTGACTATTACTCACCTTGTATGAAAATCAACTCAGGGCTAGGTGTGGTGGTGCACTCCTGTAATCACAGAGCTTGAGAGGCTGAGGCAGGAGGATCTTTGTGAGTTCAAGAACAGTCTGGACTACAAAGTGAGTTCAAGGCTAGCCTGAACTGCATAGTGAGACCCTATCACAAAAAAGAAAGAAATAAAAAATCAACTCAAAACAGTAAGAGCTAAGTGTAAGACCCGAAATTCTGAACCCATTTTAAAAAATAGACTACTTTAAGCCATAGTCACTTTCAATGATTTTTCTGTATAGGATTACAAAATACAGGAAAAAATCTTTAAACATTATGCATCAGATTATATCAAATTAAGACTTTAATATTCTGCAACAGAAATCATTAAGTTAAGAAATTGTCTACAGAATTTGAGAAAATACTTTCCAACTATTATTGTGACAGCAGTTTTAACATTCTAAATATATGGAGAAGTGAAACATTTAACAACAAAAATCTACTAATTCCCTAAAATGGCAAATGATACAAGTAGACACTTCTCAATAGAAGAAAAACAAATAGTTAATAAATGTACAATATGCTTATATCAGAAAAAATGAAATTTAAAACTACAATGAAGTACTAATTCTCATGAAATTGGATACTACTTACAATTTTAAAAAAAGGACAAACGTGGGCTAGGGAGATAGCTAAGCAGTGTAAACACCTGCCTGGCAAGAGCAAGTACCTGAGGTCAATCCCTGGTACCACATGCCATGCCTGGCCTGGAACCCCAGGCATGCTGTGCCTGCCAAAACCAGCAGTGGTGGCACATTTTTATAATCCCATCACTGAGAGGCTGAGACAGAAAGATCACTATGAGTCCAAGCTGTGTAGGGAGCCCCTGTACCAAATAAATA
>NW_004524639.1:10420155-10421631 GCF_000260255.1 Octodon degus
CCAGCGCAGGGTAGCAGGAAGCTCTCCACACACTCACCGGACCTGGGCTAGGACTCGCAAGTTGTTTTTTTCTAAATTATTAAATATTCTTTTTTATTTTGCAAAAGAACAAAATAGAAAAAAAAACATTAGAAATGATACCCAGGGGCCGGGGAGATGGCTCAGTAGAATAAGCATTTCCCTGGCAAGCACAAGGGTCTGAGTTCAATCCCTGGTTCTAAAAAAAAAAATTAAAAATGAAATGACAACAATTTCAGTAAAGAAAATGATCGCAATTCAACAATGATTATTATATTACATATTGTTGTCTTCACATTTATTGTTACCAGATAGCGACTTTCTCCTTGCCACTACTTCTGCATTTTGTATTGCAGTGTGGGTTTCTATGGACTCCATAAAGATCTGGCAACTCGGTTCATCTCTTTGGAAGCTGGTCTCATTGCCATCCTGTCCCATGAGTTAATAGCATCTCTTGACATAGCCCTCTCCTGTATTTCACTTGGAGTTGTAGGTTTTCATGTGATTTGGTCTAGATGGGATTGATCATGAGGCTCTCTCTTGGCAGGCTGTTCCCGTGTCACTAACAACCCTATGAGCCAATTCGACTTTCTTCCCACTTCTGTACAGAATGGTTATGCAGTCTGATTTTATTCTGGTTCACGTTATTAAGTATTCCTGAGAAGATGATGAAGTTCCCTTCCATGCTAATGGAATGAGTTTCCCCCTTGTCCCTTTACTTTATCATAGCCTTCTTGTGTGGTGTTTCTGAGTTATCCTGCCTCTCTTTAGGTTCTGTTTGTGTTGCAAGAGGAATACAAGTTACCAAACTGGGGGCAGCCAGTTCCCTCTGAAAGTGATCTTGTTGTCGTCAATGCCACGGTGATCACCAGAAAATGTTGCAAAATTTCCAAGAATCTGAAGGTAATAGATGCAACTAGGGGCTATACTCATAAGTGAAATAAACTGGACCCACATGTGTAAATATCATATTGTCTCCTTAGTATAAGAACCTGAAAGAATAAATAAAATCTGAAACGTGCCATAGATATTGTGAAAGAGAAAGAAACTGAACTTAAGGTTTAAACAACAAAGAAGAGAGAAAAGAGAAAAGATAGGAAAAAGGGAAGGGGGAAAACTATGCCAGTATATATACAGGATGGCTGAGATGATTTTTTTTTATGGTCAGACATAATGTATTTTATTTAATCTAAGCATCTTGAGTCTGTTCTCACACAGCCGGTGCACTTTTGCTCCATAGTTTCACCCTTCTTCATTCCCCACAGAACCTGCATCCTCTTTGCCTTATAGTTTAATTATTTATTGTCACAGAGCCTGCATGTAGTTTGACCACAGATTACTTGTGTGCTTCTGCTCTGTATTTTCACCATTCGCTCCCCTTAAATTCTATATGTTTTTCTCTCAGGCTTCCATCATTTCAAGATTTTTGCTTCTTTAGACAATGTATGCCAAATGAAT
>NW_004524639.1:10421731-10427370 GCF_000260255.1 Octodon degus
TGCATAATATATTACCAGATTGCTTCCTGTACTGCTGATAAATGACTACCTATTATTTATTATTTTCAAGGATCCTATTACAGTTAGCACTTATTGAAGGCTTGTCCACTAAAATGTTTTTCAGTTAAAATGAAACTTTTTTATATTAATTTTGATGAGAAAGAAATAGCAATATTTGTGTTTAAAAACAGGTTAGTAGGACAGTTACAATAATTAATACATTGCATATTGGCTTTATAGTATTTATTCATAGTACAAGATACAGACATGATATTTTGTCTAGACTACTAATACAAATCTTTCTTCTCATTCAACTAAGAGAAAGTAGCTGTATATCTAACCATATATATAATTTTTTAATTACAAAGTGGTCCTTCATTTATATCTCACTTTTTTGTTTAGTTTTGTCAGAGGTGGGTATTCTATTGCCATTCAAATATTTTAGGTGCATGAATTCAGCAAAATAATCTAATATAGTCCAATAGACCATAATTGTAGTGGATTATCTGTAGGACTAGAAATGTCAGAAGTTGTTTACTTGAGACTTTTACAGCTCAGCATATTAGTATGACTTTGCTTTATGCCTTGTGTTTTTAATTTTCTGCTGCATGGTTAAGGCCAAGATAAAGCAAGACCTATGTAACAAAAAATGTAACTTTTGTATCTGACAAGGACATTCAAATCCCCTCAGGATTTACCCTGAAACCGTGTACAGCACCTTGTAGATCTTTTGTCAGTGTCAGCCATCTGGATGAGGCACGGCCATTGCTTGACCAGTTTGCTGTCTGTGAAAGCCTGAGAGAATGTTTTCTTTCCATGTGACTCTCCTTAGGCACACTCTACATCATTGATCGCTTTCTTCTGTGGCCCCATATTCTCTTTGAACAGAAAATCTGGAACACTACAGAGTTATAGGATGTTACAATACTGGTTCTCTTATGTTCTGAGTCCTAAATGACCTTGAAGTGCTAAAAAATTAGAGAAAAGGAAAAGCTACAAGGATAAAATGAAACTTTTAAAGGCAAGAAAAAGCATTCATTTTTAATATTCTGATTTGTTACTGCATTAGTGTTTCCCATGGTTTCATGCTCCTAAAATTTCTATTTTCACTTATGATTTCCAATTATTAATAGAAAAATATAGTTATCAGACATATGAAGTGAGGTTAAAGTATATTTTGAATAATTTAATTATATTTTTGTAATATATAATATATTTAAATGTAAAATGCATAGTAAATGGAACATTACCATGATAGTCCTTCAATTTACCTCCCCCTTACCTTGAACCACTTATTTAAGAGATCATACATATGACTCTCTGAAACAGTTCTAGAAAAGACTTTCATGATTTTCAGAAGACAGCTTTTAAAACAAATAATTGCATGTTCCTGCCCAATGATGTACAAAAAACAGGAAGTCTTACAAAAATTTTAGTGTTCCTTAATCCACCTTCTTTACTGAACCTGGCACCATGTGATTTATGGATGTTTTCAAAATAAAAATGACTATGAAATGTAAAAGTTTTGAATCAATTCAAAATATTGAAGAGGTATGCCATAAGGACTAATGATATAAAAAAGTATTTACAAAACTTCTTCAGAAAGTGGCAATATCAATAGCATAATGTATATGAAGAGAAGGAAAATATTTAGAGTGGGATTAATAGCCACGTGGCTTTTACTGTAATACTTTGTTACAAGTTAATATTCACCACATTTGTTTATCACACTTTGTATAAAATCTTGTTTCTTATCTAAAAATTAAAGCTGCAATTAACGAATGTATTTTTAAAACCACAAGCTTTATCTCTGCACTAGGTCATTTAGTAGATTAATAGTAAGAAGTTAGATAATCCATAGTTTGCTTGTTGGTTTATTTATTTGCTGCCCAGGAAGCCGAATCTAATGTATTATTTTCAGGATTCTACTGCTCTGGCAGTCATATTGCATACTCTTGATTTGAGAAGTCACTTCATTGCTTACACTATCTATTTATCTATTTGTGAAAATGATTATTTGCAAATTAAAATGTTGAATTTAATTGAACATAATTGAAACTTTAGGTAATCTTTGGAAAATAATTAAATGACATTGATTGATTTAGTCTGTGTAAGTTTGCTTTTGTACTTATGATTTATATTTGCTATACATGAAAAACATAAACCACATGTTTCTCCTTAAACATTACTGACATTTAATTTTGGGATAAAATTATTGATAGATATCTTCAATAATAATTACTGTGGTATTCTAAAATAATTTTAGGGGCCAGAGAGATGGCTCAGTGGAATAAACGCTTCCCTGATAAACCCAAGGGCCTGAGTTCAATCCTGGGTTCTGCCATAAAAAATAATAATAATTTTAGCAACGTGTTCAGTTACATTTTTTATTTTATTTTTATTTTTCATATATATTTATGATATATAATAGAAATTTGGTGTATGTCTGATTAGTACAGTCAAATAAAAATATTGACAATTAAAGTGACTATTAGATATTGTTGAATTAACATTTACTGTCTTTTATTTCCCATATTTTTTGTCCTTTATATTTTTTCAGTCTTTCCTTGAATTATTTTTATGACTGCTCTGATTTTTTTTTTTGGTGGAACCAGGGATTGAACTCAGGCCCTTGAGCTTGCCAGGGAAGTGCTTATTCCACTGAGCCATCTCCCCGGCCGACTGCTCTGATTTTAATTGAGTTTATGTAAGTTTTATTTTCTTTTACAAAATTGTTTTGTTTTTTAGAACACCTTTTAGAGCTTACCCTAGAAGTTGGCACAATGTTTACATTGATCCAAGTTCATTTTCAAATAAAACAATACTTTTTCAGAGACAGCACAACTATTTCATAATTAAGTTTTTCAAAATCCTTGTTTTTATCCCTTATATGTTTACCTTTTCATGCATTTTTTAGTATAGGGTCTATAGGGTCTCACTACACAAATTCGACTCGTAGTGATCTTCCTGTTTTCAACCTCCCAACTGCTAGAACTACAGGCATTTGCCACCACGTCCAGTCTTAGTATCTGTCTCAGCATTCCCCAAGAGCAGAGTTCCCACAGCACTCCGGGGTCAAACTCCAGTCCCTGCATCTGCCTAAGCAGATGCTTCAATCTGCTGAGCTACCTGCTGGCACGGTTGTCTTTAACTTATACATTAATTATACTTCGTAATTTCATATGTTTCAAATTAAAAATGGACTCCAAAACACTCATTGTTTCAGACATAGAGTTAGTCAAAGAGAAGTAGACTATAGAACATTAACAGGTGACTTGTTATTAGAAAGTAGAATTGGTTAGATGATGGCCAACAGGGACATGATCTGGAAGGATATATGTGCAAGCTACTCTTATATCTCTGCTTCCTGCCACCATGGTTTGAGCAGCTTTCTTCTACCCAGGCCTTTCTACCATGGTAATCTGCTTCTGAGCCAGTCAACCATGGTCTGTAACCCTGAGCCAAGGTAAACATTTATTTAAATTGTGAATGTCAGATATTTTCTCAATGATGATCAAGTAGCTAAAACAAATGAAGGTAACAGAGAATTGACGCTGTTGAAGTAACTTTTACCTGACCATATGGCTTAGGAGACACTGGAGTTGGTTGACAAAATGAGTTTGGAGATATTTGGAGGAGGCTGTTTAAGAAATCCTTGAACATTTTAAGATGAGTTTAATTGAAGGCTCCAATCAGTGCTAAAAAGAAAGGAATCGTTACAGAAATACAACACATAAAGAGAAACTCCAGAGCTGTGAAAGGCTCAAGTCAACAACTTCTGACATTACCAGTCCTATGGATAACCCACTACTATTATGGAATACTGGACTACAGAGGCTTATTTTGCTGAATTCATGCACTTAAAATATTTAAATGGCAATGGAATATCCATTTTTGACAAAACTAAACAAAACAAGGGGATACAAGTGAAGGACCATTTTGTATCTATATATACAAAATAGTTAGGATAGATATACGACTAATTTCTCTTAATTCAATGAGAAGAAAGATTTGTACTAATAGCGTTAGGACAGGACATCATGTCTACATCATATACGATGAATAACCACTACAAAGATGGCAATATGCATTGTACTAATTATTGAAACTGTCCTATTAATCGGTTTGAAACTGTCTCATTGCTACTTGTTTCTCAATAAAATTAATAATAATAAAGAAAAGAAGCTCCAGAGATTTCACTCTTGGAGAAATACTTTGTTGGCTTTTGTAATCAAGATCATATGTTACATACTCTGACATAAAATTTATCTGGTTTTTTCATGTCCTAACACTATAGGAGACTTCAGATATATTCTTCCAGGTCATGTCCACAGTGGCCATCTTCTAATCAATTCTACTTTCTAATATCAAGTCATTTGTAAATGCCTTAGACAGACTTTGACATCATCCATATGGTACCTTTTTAGCAGGCACCAAGAACGTGAGAGTTGTAGAGTTAGAGAGACTTCCACACAGATTTCAGCAGAAGGCCTTGGAGGCCTGATTGTGTGTGTGTGTGTGTGTGTGTGTGTGTGTGTGCACAAGCATGTGCTCGTGTGTGTGTGTGTGTATGTGAGTGCGCAAAGTCAAACAGAAACAACAAAATGACATCAAAGATTTGGAGGCAGATTTATTCTATGTTGACAGACACTGACTGAGATGATTTCTAAAACAGCAGGCCTTGAAGGTTTAAGGAGAAGGGTTTGTATTGGGTTGAATAGGGAAGTACAGCAACAGAGTACTTGGTTGTCTTTGACTGGTTCTTACAACATACATCAGAATAGCTATGCATCACAGTGAACAACTTTTCTAAAACACAGAAGTAACAGGAACTGTTACCTGGGAACCTTATAACAACTGAAGCATACTGTCCTAAGGGGATATTTTCTGTGACTTGACAAGTTCTGAAAGTGAAGGCAACATTGTGGCAGTGATTCCAAAAAGTTGAAACATCCACAAATGTATTCTGAGAAGTGTCACAAGCTCAGTATTGCCTCTTCAGGACTGTCTGGTTATGGCCAACTCTTAGTCGCTAGGCAACCTTGTGTCACAAATTAGTAACTTTGCAAAAGTATAAATAAAGGACCATTTTGTTGTGGAAACAAAGAAATAAAATATATATGTTGTATATACAAGATAGGACAGACATACAGCTACTTTCTCTTAGTCTCTTGAAAAGAAATGCTGTTTAGACAAAATATCATGTCTGAATCTTGTCCTCTGAATAATAAGTACAAAGACAACAATATACAATATATTAAGTATTGTAACTATCTTACTAACCTATTTTGAAACTGTTTCATTAATATTAGATCATTTTTATCCTCAAAATGAATTTTAAAACAGAGTATTGCCACTTCAAAATAGAAGCCACAAAGACTTTGAAAGGTAATGCTGCAGGTACAGAGCCATTGAAGCACCTTGGAAGTCACATTTCATTTCTGTTCTTAGATACTGAACTACACGACTTAATATTTGACCTACTGCTTTTCCTTTTGCCTTCTTCTGGTATCTTTTTATCTTATTATTTTGTAATTGTATATAGACAATGCTTAATTTGTTTTCTTATTTTTATAGGGGATCATAAATAAGAGCTTCCTTTCAGTCCCAAAGGAGAATTTTTTATTTATTTATTTATT
>NW_004524639.1:10427791-10428339 GCF_000260255.1 Octodon degus
AGAAGAAAGAATTTTACAGATTGAGTTTGGACGGGATATCATGTCTGTATCTTGTACTATGAATAACCACTTTGAAGACAACAATATGCAATGTAGTAATTATCGAAACTATCCTATTAATCGGTTTTAAAACTGTCTCATTGCAATTTGTTTCTCAATGAAATTAATAAAAATAAATAAATAAAATAAGTAAAATAAAGCACCTGCAAGCAGGCACAGGGGCCAGGAGTTTGATCCCCAGGCCTGCCATGCTGGCCTCGCCCCCAGGGCGCGCTGAGATGGCAATTGAAACTGGTTGTGGGGTGGCACACGCCTGTCATCCCAGCTCTTTGGAGGCTGTAAACAGGCAGATCACTAGTAGTGAGACCCTGAACACCCTGTAGATCCTTCCCTAAAAATAAAAAAAACTACAACCCTAGCTTTCTTTGATAACTATATGTGATCATGAAATGCAGTCAAAGACAATCCCATTCCTAGTATTAACAGCTACTTTATTTTTTTTAATTTTTATTTGTGTGTGTGTGTGTGTGTGTGTGTGTGTGTGTGTG